>NW_006408562.1:9577334-9578853 GCF_000296735.1 Chrysochloris asiatica | reverse complement strand
TGGATATTATCCTATCATAGACAGCGTTGTACCTCATGACTGATCTGGATATGTTCTTTTTGTCAATGAATACAATACCATTCCTCTTCAATTTGTCATTCCCGGCATAGTAAACCATGTGTTTGTCAGATTCAAAATGGCCAATACCAGTCCATTTCAGCTCACTAATGCCTAAGATATTGATGTTTTTGAGCTCCATTTCATTTTTGACAATTTCTAATTTTCCTAGATTCATACTTCATACATTCCATGTTCCAATTTTCAATGGATGTTTACAGCTAATTCTCCTCATTTTGAGTTGTGCCCCATCAGCAAATTAAGGTCCCGTGGGCTTTTCTCCCATGCACTTTTCTGCATTCGCATCTTCATGGTCAACTTTACTTGAGGAGGCAGCTCTTCCCTATTTGCATTTTGAGTGCATTCCAACATGAGGGGCTCATTTTCCGGCACTATATCTGACAGTGTTTCTCTACTATTCATAAGGTTTTCAGTGACTAAATATTTGGAAGTAGTTTGTCACTCTTTATTCCTAGTCTGTCTTCATCTGGAAGCTCATCTGAAACCTGTCCATCATAGGTGACCCTCCTGGTATTTAAAATACCAGTGACATAGCTTCCAGAATCACAGCAACTCACAAGCCACCACACTACAACAAACTGACAGACGAGTGGTGGACTATATATATATATATATATATCATGGTCAACTCTACTTTGAGAAGGCAGCTCTACTCATATTTTGATTACCTTCTAACCTGAGGGGTTCATCTTTATCTTCCGGGAGTGTATCTGACAATATTTTGGTGCTTTTCATCTTTTATGTAAATGTGTGTATGTGTGTGTGTCCTGGTGTGGTGCTGTGGGCTAATGTGCTGGATTGCAAGGTCATTTTGAGCCACAAGTTCAGCAATTCAAGGTCACCTGCTGCTCCTCGGAAACTCTATAAAGGGTTGCTTTGGGTTGGAACTGGTATACAGGATATATATAGTGGTGTAGTGCTGTGGAGTCAGTTCTGACTCATAGCCACTCTGCATAGGGTTTTTGAGGCTGTAAATCTTTTTGGGAGCAGAAACAGCTGGTAATTTCAAACTGCTGATTTTGAGGTTAACAGCCTGTCTCCTAGCCACTACACTACCAGAACACTCTCTCTCTATGTGTGTGTGTATGTATATATTATTACACAATATATATGTTGTTGTTAAGGGCCGTCGGGTTGATTCCTACCCATAGCGACCCTGTGTAGGGTTTCAAAGGAGCAGCTGGTGAGCTTGAACCACCAACTTTGCAGTTCAAATGACTTTGCAGTCTGATGCATTAGCCCAAAGTGCCACACCATGACTCTGGTATATTATAAACCACATTTAAAACTTCTCAGTAGTGCTGGTAGTGTAGTGGTTATGAGCTGGACTGCCAACCTCAAGGTCAGAAGTTTGAAACTTCCAACTGTTCCATGGGAGAAAGATGAGGCTTTCTGCTCCAATAAAGGTTTCCAGCTTCAGAAACCCTATTCAGGATCACTA
>NW_006408562.1:9568168-9577234 GCF_000296735.1 Chrysochloris asiatica | reverse complement strand
TTTTTTTTAATCTCTTATTTTTCAGCTTGACCATCTCTGCTGAGTGCCCAATGCAACTTGAAGACTTCCCAATGGATGCCCATGCTTGCCCTCTGAAGTTTGGCAGTTGTAAGTCATTTTCCAAGTAAACTGGGAGATGTTTACTTCTTGTTTTTATATCTCAGATTGAACATTACATCCTCATAGGAGAACCCCTTGAAGACACCATTTTAAAGCCTAGCCAGTAACTAGAACTTTGGTGGCACTGTTGGATAGGCACTGAACTACTAAGTGCAGTTTGAACCCACCAACTTCTCCATGGGAGAAATATGAGGCTTTCTGCTCCTATAAAGCTTTTAGCCTCAGAAACTGTATACAAGGTTACTATGAGTTGGAATCTACTTGATAACACCTAACACCAAGAAGGCCAAAATTTAACTTGCAAAATTTGCATTGTAGTCATTGCTGTGTTAAAATATTATTTCAGAGTAAGAACATTTTCGGTCATGTTCATATTTACTGTTCACCTTGGACACACAGTAAACATGACACTGTACATCAGACTTGCATAAAATAGTCATTCAGTAATTTTATGTTGCTTGAACAAGTACATTTCTCATGTCATAGTACTTTAAATGGAAAATTATGCAAATCTACTAGACATTTCTGGGTTGCAGTTGAAACTATTCCAGATGTATGACTTCAAGAATGCCTGGGTCTGAGATATTTGGTATAAACAGCATTACAACTTATGTTAAGAGCTGTTGAGTAAGTTTTCATAAGGACTTGGTATAGGGTTTCCAAGGTTTTTATACCCATGTCGGAGCAGAAACCCTCATGTTTCTATTGATGAGTAGCTGGTGGGCTCCAGTGGCAACCTTGGGCTCAAACCATCAACCCTGAGGTCTGCAGTCCAGTGCTTATCCTATAGAATCACCATACTCTCTTGGAACCTATGTATTATCTACTTTTTTCTTTATACTGTTCATATACTATACACTGTTATGTTACATTCAGGTGTGTTTTTTTACCCCCTTAAAACTATTCTGTTGTGCTTTTGGTGAAAAGCTATATCACAAAATAAATTCCCATTCAATAATTTCTACACATATTGCTTAGTGAGATAGGTTAGGTCATCTCACTGTGTCCTCATTTTCATGATTCCGATGTTGTTCTTCCATTTCCATTAATTTAGGCTCCTAGCCCCCTACCTTCACATCTGCTCTTTAGAAGATTTGTGGAACTTTTCACCTCATGTAGATGATTGTTTAAAAGAACACAGTACTCAAGGGTGGTACTTATTACTTTATGAAGCTAATCTGCAATTTAGCTAAAAAGTGATTTGAGAAGAGAGTGTTGGTTTAAATAGTATTTCAAATAACAGTCTTGGGAATTCTTCCATTATCAATGAAAAGAGTAAGTCTGGATTTTTTTTTTTTTTTTGAGAATTTGGAATTCAATCCAACATTTCCTCCTTTTTGATCTACTGTGGCCCTATCAGAACACTCACTAACGATGTTTTAGTGTTGAGAGCAGAAGCATGTTCTCTTTGAAATGAAGCACCAGAGTCTCTGGGTTTGAATCCTATTTATCCTACATATTCACAGAGTGACTGTGGACAAGTTCCTTAACTTCTCAAAATGTCCTTTCCTCATCTGCTAAATGGAAGGCATTATCCCTGGAATACTTATATTTCTAACTATTACCTTTTTTCTTTGTTATACTTACTGCTTCAATTCTTTTTCTTTATTTTAAAAACACGTTAGTATGTTTTCCAAAACTTCTAGGGTTTGGAATGTATACATTCTGGTGTTTGTTTGTTTTTTAACTTTAACTATTATAATCATATTTAAGTAGTGTTTTTTTCTAGCAATATTTAAACATTGACCACTATTTTGATCAGCAATGCATAACTAAAACAAAGTATTTCATATATTTTAATGTGTTCCTTTTCTTTAGCACTGCTCTGTCCAGTTTTATCAAAACCAGTCAATTTTTTGTGTTTTTTAAAAATCCTTTTTCCTTTCTTCCTTTCTTTCTCCCTCCTTTTCTGACTTCTTTTAGTGTATGCTTTAATTTTTAGAGTCAATTTCTAGCACAACAATTGTCATTTTTTACAGTCTTATCATAAAAAAATGCCATAAATAACAACAATAAAAATCCTCTACTTTGGCTGAGTTATTGAAACCCTGTTGTTAGGTGATATCAAGTATAGGATTTCCAAGGCTTAAAATCCTTGTGGGAACACAAAGCCTCATCTTTCTCCCATGAGGTGGCTGGTGGATTCAAATCTCCTCCCTTGTGGTTCCCAGTTTAGTGGTTATACTGTGAAGCTACCACATTCCTCACTGAAAGCCTACTTGAAATATAAGCATGTATTTCACACCTCAATACCAGATCCTTTCAAAGAAAAATATGATCAAGGAATGTTTATAACAATCAGAAATAAGTCTGAATCCGAATTATTTCACTATAATCAAGCTGTATGGAAAATGCTTAGTAATTTTGTATCCATTCCAGAACTCACAAGACTGAAGTTTAGAAATGCTGGGAGAAAGGGCTTCTAAATCTTCTACAGATAACAATTTCAAGTGTATAAAAAAAACTTCTAATGTAAATTTGAAATCCTATTCCCTTATAATATTTCTTACAAATTGAACTTTAAAATTGCATACAAATTCACATGTTTGTAGTTTTTTTTTTTCCTATTAAAAATGTGACGATACCTCATACATGTAACTATAATTATCTAGTCTTGAATCAAGCTGTTTCTTGACCATCTCGAGGGTGGTGTTGTTAGGTGCCGTTGAGTCAGTTCTGACTCTTATCGACACTGTACACAACAGAACAAGCACTACCTGGTCTGGCACCATTTTTACAGTTGTTGCATCCACTGCATCAAACCATCTTGTTGATGATGGTTTACCAAGTGTGATGTCCTTTTGTAGAGACCGGTCCATCCTAATAACATAGCCCAAGTTTATGAGAAGACATCCTTGTTTCTAAGGAGTATTCTGGCTGTACTTCTTCCAAGATAGGTTTGTTCTACTGGCGGGGCATAATACTCTCAATCGTCTTCACCAAAACCATAATCCAATGGCATCAATTACCCCATGTCTTCTTTTTTCATTGTCTAGCTTTCCATGAGGCAATTGAAAATACCTTGTGTTGGGTCAAGCACACTGTAGTCCTCAAAGTGACATCTTTGAACTTTAGTAGCATATTTGCCCAGTGCAATACATTGTTCTATTTCTTGATTGCTGCTTGTATGAGAATTGATTGTGGATACAAGGAAAATGAAATCCCTGTCAATTTCAATCTTTTCTACCTTTATCATAATGTTACTTATTGCTTCAGTCGTGAGGATCTCTGTTTTCTTTACATTGAGTTGCACTCTATACTGAAGGCTGTATTCTTTTCTCTTCATCAGCAAGTACCTCAAATCCAGCAAACAAGGTTGTATCATCTGCATATAGCTGGCTGTTAATGATCCTTCCTCCAGTCCTGATGCTGTGTTCTTCTTCATATAGTTCAGCTTCTCAGATTATTTGCTCAGTATTGAATAAGTATGATGAAAGGATACAACCTTGATGCACACTTTTTTTTTATTTTGAATCAGGCAGTATCCCTTGTTCTGTTTTAACGACTGCCTCTTTGTCAGGTTCTGTATGAATACAACTAAGTAACTTGGAATTCCCATTCTTCACAATATTATTCTCAGTTTGTTATGTTCCAGCACAGTTGAATGCTTTCACAAAGTCAATAAAACACAAGTTAACATCTTCTGATATTCTCTGCTATTTATACATCTGGCATTAACAACGACAACCCTTGTTCTACATCCTCTTCTGGATCTGCCTTGTATTACTGCAACCATTTTTAAATTACCTTCAGCAAAATATGACTTGCATGAGATGTTAATGATATTGTTGAATGATTTCTGCAGTCTGCGGAGTCACTTTTCTTTGGAATGAGCACAAATATGGATGTCTTCCAGTCAGTTGGTCAGGTAGGTCTCATCCACATTTCTTGGCATAGACTAGTGAGTGCTAACAGCTCTTCATCTGTTTGGTGGAGCATAGAAATGGGTATTCCATCAATTGCTGGAGCTTTCCCCTCTCCGCCGACCCCCCCACCCCCATGCCTTCAGTGTAGCTTAGACTTCTTCCTTTAATACCGTTGGTTTGTGATCATATACTGGCTTCTGAAATGGTTGGATGCTGCCCAGTTCTTTTTGGTACAGTGATTCTTTGTATTCCTTCCATTTTCTTTTGATGCTTTCCTGCATCACCCAATATTTTGCCCATAGAATTCCTCAATATTGCAAGTTGAGGCTTGAAATTTAACTCCAGTTCTTTCATCTTGAGAAATGTTGAGCCTATTTTTCCCTGCTGGTTTTCTAATTTCAGGTCATTGCACAATTCATCATAATACTGCGAAGAATGGCACCCACCATCACCCCATAGCACCCTCTACTCAACTGGGTTCATGGCCAAGACACCATACAGGTTTTCATGTGAACATAAGATTTTATTTCAGCGATGAGTGCTCCTGAGTGTAATTGCAGGGGCATATGGCAGATGCATATTTGCTTTGCTTAGAAACTGTCATCTGGTTTTCCCGAGGGCCTGTGCCATTTTCCATCTCATTCCTTGTGTGCATTCTCCAGCATTTTGTCATTCCCTCCATTTGTACCTTGTCTTTTCAGCTTCTTACAGAGTCATCTGCAAAGCAAATGTTTTGTTTTGTTGCAGCCCCTTTTATCAACACTTTCTTTTATGGTTGGTGCCTTTGGTATTGAGTCTAGCAACTTTTTCCCTAGCTCTAGATACCAAATGTTTTCTGCTGTGTGGGTCCATTTTGGTTCTTTAATTTATTCTATTGAACTAGGCGCCTGTCAGATCATCAATGCCACGTAACTTTGATTAATGTCACTATACAAGCCTTAACAAACCTATAGCAAGACTGACAAGGACAAAATGGGGCAGATAAAAAGTACCAACATCAGGAATGACACATGAGAAAACGCTACAGAGTCTGCATACTTTAGGGAATAGTAGAACGACAATGAACAGCTCTGCACACATACATTTTTCTTGAGTTTTACCCTTCGACGTATAGATTGTTTAGAACTATGTTGTTTAGTTCTCAAGCATTTTGAGATATGCAGATTCCTCTTACTTTATTCTTCTTTTCCAGGATCGTTTTAGTTTTTCTGTCTTATTTACCTTCTCTTTTAAATGTTAGGATAATTTTGCCATGTCTGTTTGAAAATGTGTTGGGATTTGGATAGGCTTGAGCTGAACCTGTATATCAATGTCAGTGAAAATTAACTTCCTTACTATGTTGAATCATTCAATTCATGTACAATGTGCTTTTCTGTTTATTTAGATATTATTTGATTTCCTTTATCATTCTTTTACAGTTTTCAGCATAGAAGTCCTATACATGTTTTAATGAATTTATGCCTACATATTTCATTTTTTGAAGGAGTATAAATGATAGTGCATTTTGAATTCCAGAGTTTCCATGTTCATTACTAGTATATAGAAAGTCATTTGAGTTTCATATGTTTATGCTTATTAATTCTATGTGTGGAGCTGTAGGATACGTACTGACCTGCTAACCCAAAGGTTGACAGTTCAAATCCACGTGCCGCCACCTGGAAACCCTGTAAAGGATTGCTATGAGTTGGAACTAACTCTATGGCACTTAGCAGTAACAACAATAACTATCAAAGGATTCATAATTTAAAATCTCTGCCTACAAAAGAAATCTTCAGGGCCAGATGACTTCATTCGAGGATTCTACCAAATGTTTAAAGCAGAATTAGCACCAATTCTACAGAATATTTTCCAGAAAATAGAGAAAGAGGGAACACTTACTGAACAATTTTATGGAGTTAGTATGTGGCACTGTAGGAGAAGCACTCATCCACAAGGTCGGTTTGAACCACAAAGATCGGCAGTTCAAACTCACCAGCTGCTCCTCGGAAATCCTATACAGGATCGCTATGCGTTGGAACCAACTTGACGGCACTTAACAACAACAACAACAACAAGTATTATCCTGGAGTCCTGGTGTGGTGCTGTAGGATAAACATTGGACTGCTTATTGCAAGGTCTGTGGTTCAAACCCACCAGCCTTACCTTGGAAACCCTGTACAGGGTCTCTGTGAGTTAACAACAACAACAACAACAATAGCATTATCCTGGTGCCAGACTTTGATGTCCAAATGCTATGGAAGGATGAAGATTTACATTTACTTCTTGGAGGCAAAGATTTTTTAAATCATATGCTTCTATGGGGTAGCTGTAGATACTAGTACTAGTGCTTGGAACAATACTTCTAAAACTCCACACTGAATTGTATTTGAGAAGCACAGATTCATGTCCTCAAAGAAAAATGAGTAGTATAGTTTAAAATTACGTCACTAGTTGTCTATGAAAATTCCACATATAATTTAATCAAAGACAAAACATATAAAAGTGAAAATTTGGGGTTTTTTTGATGATTGGTTAAATATATTCAAGAGAGTGTGCCATCTAGATTTACATGGCAGGCTGTGCAACAGCTGGTAAAGGGAAAGAAGCTGAATGCTTTCTTATAATTGATGTGCCCTCTGGTTCTTTTTCATTAAGTGGTCTCATATTTAACCACCAACCAACTGCAGTATAATTAAATAATCTATCACACTCAAATATAATATATGCATCTAATAAAGGCCCTTCACTTTCTATATACATTCAAACAAAATAAGAATAAGTTGAATATTATATGTTGTTAAGAGCCATAGAGTTGGTTCTGAATCATAGCAACCCTGTGTAGAATTTCTGAGGAGTGACTGCTAAGTTTAAACTGCCAACTCAGTGGTTCAAACTGACCTTTCAATACAGTGCTTATTTAAAACTTGTTTCCTTTTATCTGATCATGTATGTGATTTTCTGTTGTCAAGTTGGTTCCAGTTGCTAGTGCTCATAGTGATCCTGTGCAGGGTTCTCAGGGCTGCATAAGAATTGTAACTGAATAAAACTTCATCTGTTTCCCATGGAGTGGTTGGTAGGTTTGAATGGCTGGTCTTGCTGGTAGCAGCCCAACACGTAACCCACTATACTACCAGGGTGGGCCAGATCTATACATATGAGAGAAAGGGAGAGCATTCATTTCTGGTGTGGTGATGCAGAATAATGCACTGGACCATAAGGTCAATTTGAACTGCAAAGTTGGTGGTTCAAACCCACTAGCTGCTCCTTAGATCCTTATACATGGTCTCTATGAGTCGGAACCAACAGCAACATTAAGTCTGTATGCTGAGCAAATAATCTGAGAAACTGGATTATATAAAGAGGAACTTGACATCAGAATTGGAGGAAGACTCATTAACAACCTGTGCTACGCAGATGATACACCCTAACTTTTTGAAAGCAAAGGGGTCATAAAATAATTAATGATGAATACTAAAGGCCACAGCCTTCAGTATGGGTTGTACCTCACTGTAATGAAAACAAAAATCCTCACCACTGGACCAACAAATGACATCATGATAAATGGAGAAAAGATTGAAGTTGTCAAAGACTTCATTTTGCTTAGATCTACTATCAACACTCATGTAATCACCAGCCAAGAAATCAGACAACATTGGATTAGGCAAATCTGTAGTACAAGAGCTCTTTAACATGTTCAAGAGCAAAGATGTTAGTTTAAAGACTAAGGTGTGCCTGACCCTAGTCATGGTACTTTCAATAGCCTCATATGCATGTGAAAGTTGGACAATGAATAGGAAAAACCATAGAAGAATTGATGCATTTGAAAAAACACTACATACAGTCTCCCATCCCGTACAAGTTGATCAGTGTTTTCACATTCAGTCAAGAAGTAGCTCACAGTTTATTTCCTCACATAAAATAGTATTCACCTAAGTCCCCTAGAGTTAAAACCATGTGGTATTCTTCGGTGGTGGTGCGCTGTGAAGTTGGTTCTAACTCATAGCGACCCTGCACAGGGTTTTTGAGGCTGTAAATCTTTATGGGAGCAGAATCAGCTGGTAGTTTCAAACTGTTGACCCCAAATATTCTATTTTTTCCTATTTAACATAAAACTGGGCTGTCAAGTATTTAGTGGAAAATTAGAGATAGTGCATCCATAAGAATCTATATTTTGCAATGTTGACTCAACTTTACAACTCGGACACCTGAGGTTCAGAAAAGTTGAGTAGTTGTAGAAAGTCACACAGGTGATGTGTGATTAATTAATTTTCTTTAATTCATCTGTTCATAGCAATACATGGTTTTAGAGGAGTCCCCTGAGAGGGAAAGGGTGGAGACATTGGCTTCAGAGAACTAAGGCTTGTATGTTTTTAAATCTCCAAAATTCTACTAGTTGTCTACATTCTAACCTGTATGTCTTCACACTCCATAGGAAGTAAGGATGAAAAGTGTATACTGACTAGATATTGGTAGTTACTAGGGTCAAAGACGACCACTTGTCTGTCAGTTTGTAGTACTGAAGTGGTATGTGTGTTGCTGTGATGCTAGAAACTACGCTACTGGTATTTTAACGCCCAGCAGACCCGTCCATGGTGGGCAGATAACAGCAAAGTTTACTGATTATGACAATTAAGGAGGACCACTTCTGAGTGGTTAGTCACTGTAAAGCTCATGAATATCAATTGAACATTATCGGATACAGTTTCAGAAGATGAGTCCCACAGGTCAGAAGGCACTCAAAATAGGACTGCGAAAGAGCTGCCTCCTCAAAGTAGAGTTATGCTGTGGAGGGAGTTAAGCTTTCAGGACCTACATATGCTGAGGTGGCACAACTCAAAAACCGCTACAAACATCCATTAATAATCAGAATGTGGAATAAGCAAAGTATGAATGTAGGAAATTTGGAGTTGTCAAAAGTGACACTGAACACATAAAGATCTATATCCTAGGTATTAGTGAGCTGAAATGGACTGGTGTTGTTGTTGTTAAGTGCCGTGGAGTCGGTTCCGACTCATTGCAACCCTGTACAGGGTTTCCGAGGCTGTAAATCTTTACAGGAGCAGAAAGCCTTATCTTTCTCCCGCAGAACAGCTGGTAGTTT
>NW_006408562.1:9552626-9563558 GCF_000296735.1 Chrysochloris asiatica | reverse complement strand
ACACACACACACACACACACACATGTGCACACATATACATACACACATACAGAGACAAGGACCTTCCCTAGAGCCAACAAAGAAAGAAAAGCTTCCCCTAGAGCTGACACCCTGACTTTAGTTTTGTCATTGTTTTTAAGTGCCGGCGAGTCAGTTCCAACCCATAACGACCCTGTATAGTGTTTCCTAAGAGCAGCTGACCCTGCAGTTTAAACTGACATTGCAAGGCAGCACATTAACTCACAGTACCACACCGGGACTCTGTTTCAGATTTATAACCCCATAAATTGTTAGAAAATCCATTTTTGTTTGTTAAAGCCTTGTACATGTAGTATTTCCATTGTAGCAGCACAAGATAACTAAGGTAGAATTTGTTACCAGAAGAATAGACTGCTGCTCTAATAGATACCTAAAATGTGGAAGGGGTTTTAAGATTGAGTAATGGGCAGAAACTGAAAGAGGTTTAAAGTGATTAATAGTAAAAGCCTAAATTTCCTGGAAGGGATTATTGGTGGACAGAGATGGAGGCAGAGATGATGATATGGAGAGAGAGAGCAGCGGAGGACTCCAGACTCACGGAAAGAGAAAGACTATGCGCTGGTGGTCAGGGTCAGGCTTGCAGAATGTGCCCTTAGGTTATTGAAATGATTATGTATTCCTGTGTGTTTTTGTGTACATCCAAACAACAACAACAAACAAACCAAACAGGGAACAGAAGCAAATACTGTTTAAAGATGGTGCATGGAGGGGATTGTAATTGGAATGAACAAAATACGATAGGATGAATGTAAAACCAATGTTCTCCCATGTTAACTATCACTCAATTTACAATCAAGCTTAAAAACAGAGAGAGCTTATTGGTGGAATTATAGGCATAAAAGGCAATGCTTATGGGAACTCAGAAATAAATGAGGAGAGCTGGGACGCCAGAGACCAAAGACGGTGAGAAGCAGCAATAGATCTAGGAGATCAATGCCAGACTGTGCAGGTGCTTACCTGCAGAGCCATCAGGTAGGAGCCTCTGGTCACCTGTCAGCAGAGTTAGACTTTCTATTCCACAGAACCAGAGAGCTGAGCACCTTTGGGATGAGCCTTGCTGGTGGAGTGGGTGCCTCTATATCTTTATTGGTAGAGCTAAAGAGCTTTGTAGTGCGTTCTCTAGCAGGGCAGAGATGGTCAGGTCTAAGAAGCCTTAGGGGTCAAGGAATTGAGAGGCCAAAGAATCTGGAAACATAAGCTGAAGAGACAAGGAGGCTGGAAAGCAGAGCTGAATCGGTCTCAAAGGTTAGGGTCAGGACTTCTGGGTCTAACAGTGTGGTGTTAACGGTCTCTGGAGCTTCAATGGATGAAGACAGAGCTTTTTATGTTTTAAAGAGTCAAACCTTCACCAACTCAGTTCCAGAGTGTGCAGCTGCCTTTCAAAAGTGCCGGGAGGATGGGGTCAGATCTGCTGCTCAGAACGGAGGGAACTGTGTTGCCATGTCCAAATTGCAGAAGAATGGAGTCTGTCACAGCTGACCAAGTGTGGTTGCCACTCATTTCAGCTAGGGGAATAGGGTCACCAAAAGTTTAGGGAGCACAGTTGTCATCCCAGTGGACCTGGGAGGTGGAGCTGAAACCCAAGGTCTAAGGATCCAGAGATCATGACCAAAACCTAGAGTCTGAAGGGGGAGATCATTGCCTTGTCCTTTTTTCTTGAAGAACAAATGATTATTGTCAAGTCTTGAGAGCTAATGCAGATTGTTAAGCTGGGATTTTTTTGTTTTGTTTTGTTTTGTTTTGTTTTGTTTTGCTTGCTTGCTTGGTGTCCAGTATTCCTTTATTCTTTCCAGTTTCTTCCATTTGTAATAGAAACGTTTACTTTGTGCCTGGTATACCATTGCACTTTGCAATGTTCTGGGTCCCATAATGTCTAAGTCAAGATGTTGGCAGGTCAGTTTCCTTCCTAGGAATCTCAGGATGGAAATTCACCTGCCGACACCAAAGTCATTGGCAGAATCCCCCTCATTGGTGACCCCCAAAGTACATCCCTAATCTAGCAGTGGCAGTCTGAGTCGTTTTCTTGTTTGAATCTATCTGATTTGAATTTCTACCTGACTCTAGCGGGAAGAATTTCTGTAATTAAGGTCTGAAATGATTCAAGTGAACACTCCCAGACAATCTAGGATAACTCCTCCTCTTTAGGCCCATAGGCTTAATTCCATCTACAAAATGTTTGTCACATTGTGTGACTTCAGAGGGACATGATCATCTGGTAACTTGTAATCCAGATTCACAGATGAAGAGGTGAAGAGGAATTTGGCTCCAGGACGGAATTTGGACTTGGAATTAAGACTTTGGGAGTGGTTTGATGGGATGAACATGTTTTACATGTGGCAAGGACATGAATTTGGAGAGGACAAAGATGGAATGTCATGGATTGAATTCTGCCCCTACCCCCGGATATGCCATCTTGTTTGGACCATGTAGCTCAGTGTAATTTGTAATTATGTAATTTGGTGGTTATTTAATGGTATAGTCACCCCCCATGATATGATCTGATGAGGTCAACCAGTGAGTTGTAAGGGGTTAGAGTGGATGTAACATCCTTACTCTGGCCACAGCCTTGCTCTGATGTAGGGGAATTGACCTCAAGTGTGATCTAAATCATCTTTTGTCTTACCAGAGGTAGAAGTAGGGAGAAGAGAGCAGAGAAGGAGGGGCCATCTACCACCACGAAATAAGAACTGGGAGTGAGTTGAATCCTTTTGACCCAGGGTCTCTGTGCTGAGAATTTCATACACTTAGGGGAAGATTGGTGCTGAGAAACAGAGATCTCCAAGGAAACACAGGTCCACAGATGTTAAAAGGAACAAAGAATTTATCCCAGAGCCGACAGAGAAAGAAAGACTTCCTCTGAATTTGGATTTCCAGACTCCTAAATTTGGATTTCTAGCCTTCTAAACTTTTAGAAAATAAAATATTGTTACAGTCATGCCCTTGTGATATTTATGTTATAGTGGCACCAGATAACTAAGAATGGGCTTTGGGAAAGCAGGAAGCTCTCACAATGAGTGTACCCAGGTACTAAATGCTGCACAGAATTGCACTGTTAATGTGCTCTGTGTAATGAGAGCAACAACCCTAAAAAGTAGACATTGTCATTAGCCCATTTTGCTGACAGATAAATTGAGACACAGAGTGTAAGTAACTTGTCCAAGGCCTCAAGGCTGAGATTTGACAAGGAGTATTGGCTCATACTCCTTGCTCCAAGAGAGTGACAGTACCATGTAGGTGATAATATGAATGCTAGGAGCCCTGTGGACTAATGTGCCAGACTGCAAATCATTTGAATTACAAGGTCGGTAGTTCAAGCTCACCAGCCACTCCTTGGAGATTCTATACAGAATCTATTCAATGGCACTTAACAACAACAACAGAAGTCATTAGGTACTAGACAAACCTTTAGAATGTTGTTGTTGTTGTTGTTAAGTGCCGCCATCAAGTTGGTTCTAACTCATAGTGACCCTGTATTGAGTTTCTGACAAGCGGCTGATGAGCTTGAACCACCGACCTTGTGGTTCCAACCCAATTTGCAGTCCAGCGTGTTAACCCACAGCGCCACATCAGGACCACTACACATTTTTTAATGTAATTTAATGTTGAATTTTCAGTCTCTCAAATCTCTTTTCTATTAAGAGCATCTCCCTTTGTGCCAGGTTAGGGATAACACAATGCTTCTGTTTTTTGCCATTCATTCCCACAGATGCATATCCTAATTCTGAAGTCATTTACGTCTGGACCAATGATACCACAAAGTCTGTCGTGGTGGCTGAAGATGGCTCCAGACTGAACCAGTACCACCTGATGGGGCAGACGGTGGGCACCGAGAACATCAGTACCAGCACAGGTAAGAGGCCTGGAGAGTGAGGAGTTCAGGTGGGAGTTCTTGCAGGTAGGGGGCACAGGAGAGGGACCTGGTAGATAGGGGTACAGGTAAGGGATTGGATGAATGGAGCACAGGTGAGAGGCAGTGCTGCACAGGTGAGAGAAACCACTGGAAACAAGGTTGCAAATAGTGGCCATCTCTTCTTTCTAGCAGGTGGGGCCCAGGTGTTGTGCAGAGCCATCCAAAGAGGACCCTTTTGTGGAAGCACAGAGACCAGCTCAATGCAGTGAGGGGTATGGCTGAGACATTAGTCACCGTATGAGCAGCAAAGATGAGATAGGATTTGGTGACTCCAAGCCTGCCCAGAAGCCCATGACCTGCTTCTGTAACCCATACCTTTGCCTAGAACCCAGAATAGCACAGAGACACAGAGACAGAGGGTTTCTTCAGGAATCTAAGATTTCTTCCCACAATATACCTTTACTGTTGCCCCTCCATCAAGCTTGTCTTTCCCCTGCTCCTGGATCTAGATTGAGGGAAGAAAAACGATAGAGCAGCACAGAAGATCCCTGAGGTGCTCCACATTCTAGAAGCAGGCATACCCAGCCTGAGAGGTTGGCCTGAACCAGCTTAGAAATGAGGTCACACAGAAGAAGGCATATTCCACTTCCTGAGACAGAAGTCTTCACACATCTTCTGGTCCCAGGCAGGTCTTCTCTAAAGACCTCTAAACATCACCATGCATTGCCATGAGAAATATTGTAGGGTTAGGAGCAAAGAGCCTCATGAAGATACGGTGAGCCTCACTCGGGCCAAGCCATGAGACCTCAGAACCAACCCTGAGCACTCAGAAGGTGCCTTGGTGGCTCCTGGTCCCCGACCATCCCAAGAAGATGAGTAAACTCATCCTCGACCAATGGAGTCATCTTCAAGTGGCACACACGCATTTCTGACTGCAGTGTTAAATTGAGAGGAAGCGGGATGCAGGGCCGACTTCATGAAATGAAGAGGTGATAGGATTCAAGACATGAAAGGAGAGGAGTAACTGTAGACCCTAGTGTAAAGACTCAGAATGACATTCCTTTCCTTCAAGCAAAGTCGGACCTCATTAGTATACCAGCTCTTGATGTGGCGGCACTCCCTACTCTCTGTAGTTGTTTCTTTCCCCTAACATTGTGCTCCCCTCTCCTCAATCTGCTCTTAGGTAATAGAGGAAGCTTACAACATGGGTTACTGGACAATGGGACAATGGGCTCCATTCCTGTCCTTCCAGATAGCATGTGTGTCAGCTGTGTTATTAGCCCCAAATTAGAAAGAGTAAGAGAAAATCAGAGCACATTCTAACAACTGCCTAGACACTGAATCATCTGCTCCCCTAGTAGATCATTCCCCACCCAGGCCAGCCTTAAATGGATCCTCCCCCACCCCAGTCTGTGGTGGACACAGTCACAGTGTTGGACATGCTCCCTGGCTACCCCATTTACGCCTGGCAAAACCCAAAAAATTATGTCTTCACTCAGCATCACTCTGCCTGCACCCCCTGGTTTTCGACCATTACCCATCTCTTAGGGCCTTAAGAACTCCTTATCAGGTGAGACCACACTCATGCACCTTGCACCCACTCAGACTGCAGTCCAAACCTAACCCTTACCAGTTTCCCATCAGGACACATCATTGTCCACAATGAGCAGGAAATTCCCTCCCACCTCCCACATGGCCAGGCAGATCCAGAGAAGATCCTAGGGTTTCACCAAAGACATAGCCAAGCTTAGAAAACGAGAGTAGTGTTTGGTCTTCCTAGTGCGTGCCCAGCAAGTGACTTGCTAGATACTTGGGCTCCTGAGCGCAGGTTCTTCACCCAGGAGATGCTGGCTTCAGCCAGATAACTTACCCTCCTGGTCATGCTAGCTTCAGAGTCAAAAGGAAAATCTCCTCCAACTGCTGATCTCTGTGTGGTTCTAAGCTCCATATGTGGAGTCCTGGTGTGGCACTGTGGGTTAATGCACTGGACCACAAAGTCGATTTGAACCACAAGGTCAGTGGTTCAAGCTCACCAGCCGCTTCTCAGAAACCCGATCCAGGGTTGCTATGAGTCAGAATCGACTCCATGGCACTTAACAACAACAACAACAACAAGCTCTATATGTCAGGCTATATCAGGATTTCCAAGTACTTATTATAAAGTCCTGATTGGAGCAGCGGCAAGAGAGTAGCAATAGTAGACACAGATTGTAACTATGGACTAGCAAACTCCACAAATCTGATTTTTCCAGGGAAAGCATCAGTCCGCCAAGGCTCCTCTGAGGTCAACAGACATACTTTACAAAATGGTTAAAACTTCAGGTAGCCTTTTCTGTCTCCTTTTAATCCAAATAACACAGCTAAGAACCTTGCCTGCAACAGCAGGAGACACCGAGCTAGAGAAACCTTCTGACCTTGCAGGCAGGAGCCACTGGTTCTTCTGTTTCCCCAGAACTTTGGTGACTTTAGGTGACATGCAGACATGTGCTTGTTGGCAGGTGACTACACAATCATGACAGCACATTTTCACTTGAAGAGGAAGATTGGGTACTTTGTCATCCAGACCTACCTTCCCTGCATAATGACCGTGATCTTATCTCAGGTGTCCTTCTGGCTGAACCGGGAGTCAGTTCCTGCTAGGACAGTGTTTGGTGAGTGTCCCCAAGCCAGCTCAGGACCCTGATCCTGTCCCCAAAGCAACACCACTACCCACCACCAGTGCTGTCTTGGTCTGATGACCCCCAAAACAAATTTACCAATGATTCAGGATTTTACGCTAAAGATTAGGATTTAGGATTTTTCTCAGATTGAAGATTTAGGAAAAATGCATGATATATTTAAGAATCATTTCTATTTTGGAAATCCTTTCCTTGGTATTATTCTTTGTAGTTTGGCAATATAGGATAAGTACTTGACTGCTACCTGAAAAGTCAATGGTTCAAACCCACCAGCCACTCCTGGGAAACCCTATATAAAGCTGCTATGAGTTGAAACTGACTCATGACACTCAGTAACAACAGTAATAATCTAGAACATTATTTGGTGTTCCTAAGACAAGGAGTCCTGGTGTGGCGCTGTGGGCTAATGCATCAGACTGCAAAGTCATTGGAATTGCAAGGTCGGTGGTTCAAACTCACCATATGTTCCTTGGAAACCCTATATAGGGTCACTATGGGTTGGAATCAACTCAACAGCACTTAACAACAACAAGAAGACAATATGGCTGTGATACTGTAGGGTAAGCACTGGACAGCTAACTATAAAATCAGTGGTTCAAACCACCAGCCTCTCATTGGAAACCCTATACAGGGTCACCAAGAGTCAGAATTGACTTGAGGACAATCAACAACAACAAAAACAAGACAATACAATGATGTTTAGGAAGATCCAGTGTAGGAGGTGCCTTGGCCCAGCAAACAGCATCAGGTGTCCTGAATGTTACTTTGGGGCTCTGTTTCCTCAAATTCAAGGAGATACTGAAGATGAATTTGCAGGGTCAGTTGTGATAGTAGATGGTCATCATTTCAATGTATAAAGTACCATTTGCATACCAGCTCTTTTTTATTGTGCATACCAGCTCTTTTTTTATTGTGCTAAGAAGAAAATGTTAGCATGTACCTATTGTAATGAACTCAGAGCATATAGAAAGCCAACAAGTTGGGTCATGCACCAGCAGATGGTACAGGAGTGTATCTTACTGACTTGGTTTTCCTTTCAGGGAGATCTCAGGAAGTTTTGCGGTAGACTTGAGGTCAGGCAATGCTGCCCAAGTCAGCTTACCCCCTAATACTCTGTAAGTGGGGAAAAGCAAAAAATTAGATTGAATATTGCTGCATATTACCATCTGTTTCCTTTTGAACATTCTCAGTGTTAAGAGATCTAAGAAAACTCAAAAAAACCTATTTAATGTTATGATCAGAACTCTCTTTTCTCAACACAATGAGTAACAGGATTTTAAAGCAAATCAAAGATGACTATTGATTTCCCATCAAATAGTAAGCCTTGCACGGTGCCATGATCAGTGTGTAGATATAAAGACCTTTGAAAGCAGATATGGAAGGAGAACTCATAGCTCCTATGATCTCCAGCAATATTTTACTCTGAGGGTACATTGTACCCACATCCCACATAGTCACTCATGGACACCTGGAGACAGCATGACACCAGGAAAAAGGCAAGGTCCCGCTGGGATGCTTTAGGCCTTCAAGAGTCCAGAAGACCTGGTTCCTAATGTAGGTTCTCTTACTTAAGTATTATGGTTGTTGTTGTTAAGTGCCGTCGAGTCGATTCTGACCCATAGCAACCTTGCATAGGGTTTCCAAGAAGCAGCTGGTGAGCTTGAACCACTGACTTTGTAATTCAAACTACTATGCAGTCTGATGCATTAGCCCACAGCGCCATAGCTAAATTATGTTAAAGCTTCAGATTTCCCCTGAAAAATGAGCATAAGGATACCCACTGGAATGTGGTATGCCTTGGCCAGAGTCTGGCACACAACAGATAAATGGCATATAATACACCAGTTTAAAAGAATGTCCCTCTCCAGGGATTCGGCCATTGCTGAGTGGTCTCTACAAGATAACTTGGGGGTCCAAAGCTGATGCCATAAAGTCTGACAGAGCTAGCCCAAGCACACTCCACTCCCTTGTTGCAGAAATTAAGTGCCCAGATAGAGATTCAGACTCAGTGCTCCCACTGAACTGACTTGTGGGAGTTTGTAGACTTCATGCATGTGGAGGAGAGGCGGTCTCAGCCTCACTTCTGTAACACACACAGTGCATCTTTGTGAAGAACTTTCCTAGATGCTGTTGGAGTTTCATTTGATACTGCCCTAGTATCACCAGAAACCCCATTCACTCTCCAGGTCTTGTGTTGATCCCTAACTGATTGGGCGGTCAATCAAACCAGTCAGCAAGGCCAAGTCCTTCACAGAGACGCACTTTATCCCTAACTGTTTGATTGGACCTGTTTGATTGGCTATGTGGAAATCAGACCCAAATCCCTGCCCTGCTAGGTTCTCATTTCAGAGCAAGGATACAGTCAACAAAATAAAGAACACAAGTAAGCAGTGTGCTAATGTTATGAATGTGCTAAGTGTTAGGAAGTTAAAAAGAGTAGGAAGAAGTTCAGAGAGAATGTGTGTGGGAAGGAGAATTTAAAATGGGATTTGAGGAGGATTTATCTGAGCAAAGGGCATTTAAGTGATGATCTAGAGAAAATACAGGAGTGAAGACATCACATGGACATCAGAGATAGTCTCAAGGCAAAGGAAGCAGCCAATACACTTTGAGGAGCAACAAGGGAGCCAGGTAGAAGGAGCAGAGGAAGCAAGCGTGGAGATAGATGTAAGAAATGAGTTAGAGAGGTCGTGTGTGTGTGTGTGTGTGTGTGTGTGTGTGTGCGTGTGTGTGTGTATGTGTTTGTGTGTTGGGGGACCTAGGAGGTCATCATTGAGGCTTTTTTTCTTTTCTATGGAGGGTAGGAAGTCCTTGGTGGGTTTTGAAATGAGAAGAGGCGTGGTCTCACCTACATTTTAGCTGTTCACTCTTTCCAAGAATGGGCTGAAGAAGGGAGTCCAGTTGTGCTATTCCAAATGAGAGATGTTGATGGTGGTGGATATCAGTGCAGTGGGAAGTATTCCTATTCTGGGTCTGCTGTGCAGGTGTTCTGGGTATGACACCAGTGTTCAGTGGCTGGGTTAATTTGGAGTGTGAAGAAATTCTAAAATTGAGGATGAAGAATTGAGGATCACTCCATGCTTTTGGTCTAACCAACTGGAAGAGGAGTGTCCCAGAATGTTGAGGGGGGCACCTTTTAGACATGCTGAATGGGAGCTCTGGGTGAAGATGGATGGAAATCTAAGCTTAGAGAGAGAGATGCTCAGAAAGAAAGTAACAGTTTTGTTTTTTAAATGAGTTTATTATGTATTTAGTGGTTACGGATTGAGCTGGTAACCTCAAGGTCGACAATTTGAAACTACCAGCCATTCCGCGGGAGAAAGATGAGGCTTTCTGCTCCCATAAAGATTTACAGCCTCGGAAACCCTGTGCAGGGTCACTAAGAGTCGGAACCGACTCCACAATACTTAATAACAACAACAATCTTTCACTAATGTATTAGGGGTTCTCATCAGGGAGATTTAGGGTACCAATACTAACCCTTGTTTCATTTCCCTGCTTTGCTACCTTGTTACTGACTCCCATAGGGGTGACCACAGTGCTGACAATGACAACCCTCAGCATCAGTGCTCGGAACTCTCTGCCTAAAGTGGCTTATGCTACGGCCATGGACTGGTTCATAGCTGTGTGCTATGCCTTTGTGTTCTCCGCCTTGATTGAATTCGCCACCGTCAACTATTTTACAAAGAGAGGATGGGCCTGGGATGGCAAAAAAGCCTTGCAAGCAGCCAAGATCAAGGTATTTATCATATATATACATCTGATTAGTGAAACAGCCCTTATTATATGAGGGAGGCTTCAAAATTTTCCTGGAAAAAATTTCCATTAACCTTCAATTACACTTTGCATAAACTTTCCATGAACCCAGCGTTTTCTCCCCACCCCACCAGCTGAAATTATCCCCTCCCATATATTCAAG
Organism: Chrysochloris asiatica; assembly: GCF_000296735.1. Classification (NCBI taxonomy): domain Eukaryota; kingdom Metazoa; phylum Chordata; class Mammalia; order Afrosoricida; family Chrysochloridae; genus Chrysochloris; species Chrysochloris asiatica. The sequence continues at coordinate 9,553,072 of NW_006408562.1, read as the reverse complement.
GGAGTCCTGGTGTGGTGCTGTGGGTTGATGCACAGGACTGCAAAGTTGTTTGAATCACAAGGTTGGTGGTTCAAGCTCACCAGCTGCTCCTCGGAAACCCTATGCAGGGTCACCATGGGTCAAAACCGACTAGACGGCACTTAACAACAACATATATTCAAGGAGTTCTGGTGTGGTGCTGTAGTATAAGCACTGGACTGCTAATCACAAGATCAGCAATTCAAACCTACCAGTCACTCTTTGGAAACCCTGTACAGCACTTAACAAAACTTAATAACAACAACAATATATTCAAAGTCCTTACACAGTAACAATATATTCAAAGTCCTTACACAGTAACAATGTATTCAAAGTCCTTACACAGTAACAATATATTCAGAGTCCTTACACAGTAACAATATATTCAGAGTCCTTACACAGTAACAATATATTCAGAGTCCTTACAC
>NW_006408562.1:9547668-9552526 GCF_000296735.1 Chrysochloris asiatica | reverse complement strand
CCTGTACAGCACTTAACAAAACTTAATAACAACAACAATATATTCAAAGTCCTTACACAGTAACAATATATTCAAAGTCCTTACACAGTAACAATATATTCAAAGTCCTTACACAGTAACAATATATTCAAAGTACTTACACAGTAACAATATATTCAAAGTACTTACAACAGGTAACTTTTCTAATTCCTTTATTATAATTTTTTTAAGGTTTTTATTGTGAATTGGATAGTTTACATGGGAGAACATCAGCTTTACACCATCATTTCATTGCAATGATTACAATCTCTGTGGATCATCATTCAACAATATTTGCTTCTATCCCATCTGTTTATATTTCTGGTTTTTGGAGGGATGTATACTCAGGAATATATAATAATTTAAACAACCAAAGGGCACATTCTGCAAGCCTGTCTCCTGGCTGTCAGCACCTGGCCACCAGCACACAGCCTTTCTCTATCCATGAGTCTAGGATCCTTAGCTGCTCCCTATCTCCATGCCCTCATCTCTGCCTCCATCTCTGGTGTCACTGCTTCTCTGGATAGGGTCCCACACTCCACTCATGCTCTTCTCTCTTGATGGCCCTAGGGTGCTCTGTTCCTGGACTGTAAGATTAACTACTCCCCTTTTTGTTACAACACTTTTACCTTTACAGTTGTGACAGTCGCAATTAGTCGTGGTAACAGTTACTCACTGTTGAATCAGAAGAATCTTATCCCCTTCTCTGTTTACCAGACCCATCTAGACAAGATGAATACTTTTCAGTGGGGATTCTACCTTCTCCCGCCTACTCTGAAACTAAACTTCATCTTGAAAACTTGTAATCCAGTCACTTTGTACTTCTTTAATAGAATTTAATTCAAGCCAAAGTCTTAATGATAACAGTTAGGGCATATAGATAAGACTAACATACTACTCATTGATCCACATGATTAGCTTCCAAAGACCAGGTCATTCTGTGAAATCAGCATTATACAAGAATTGGGGGCCATGTTCTGTTTGTGTTAAACACCTATGGTGTCCCATTTCTTAGTACCCATCAAGTGTTCTGACATGTCTCAGTGTACCCTGCTTCCCCACCATGTATTTTTCATCACTGCTGAGCCCTCATGTGTTGGGGGTGCTGTGCGGTTGTGCTACTCTATTCCCTTCTCTCATCCTTGCTTTCTGCCTTCCTCCACTAACTTCCCTGGCACCTCTGTATCCGGTGACTTTGAATCACCCTTCTCTTGCCCTGTGCCAAATGTAGCACGACCAAGATGTCAGAGAAGAATAGGAGAAGGTGTCCCAAGGCTGGCCAGCATCCATTTCTCATGTGGCCCCGTTGTCACTAGGGTCTCTGGGTATGTAATTCAGGGAGGCCTGCAGAGAGCACCCCAGTTTCAGCCATAATCCCTCATAGACCCCCAGTATCCAAAGTGCTGCCTAAAAATTTTTTCAATGTTTTCATAAATATGAAATGAACAATATATGTAGCAGCATTATATACTTTTTAATTAAAAAAAAGCATATTACTTTTGCAAAACTAGCTGGTGTCTATTTAGGGACTCATGGCTTACTTTAGATTTATCTGACCTTTGCTTACTAATGTGACATTTCACCATGAGTGTATCTTTTTCAAGGTGGCTATAAAGGTCTAAGGAGCTCTGGTAGCGTAGTGGTTACGAATCGGGCTGCGAACCTTAAGGTCAGCAGTTCGAAACTACCAGCCGCTCCGCGGGAGAAAGATGAGGCTTTCTACTCCCGTAAAGATTTACACCCTCGGAAACCCTGTACAGGGTCGCTATGGGTCGGACCCGACTCGATGGCACTTAACAACAACAACATAAAGGTCCTAAGAGAATAGGCAACTTATTAAAAGCCACACACCAGCAAAGCACACTAACTCTGCTGATAAGATGGATGGGTCACTTAAATTAGAAACATGAATTATTATGAAAATTTCTGTTCTTTTGAAGCAATCATTAGGTGTTCAAAGGATAATTTATATCTCAAAGATGTGTTACAAAGAGAGAGAGAGAGAATCATACAGATTCCAAGATTAATTATTTCATTTGGGAGATAAGAATTACAGGGGGGGAGGGGAATGCAACCATTGATGACAATCTGCTAATTATGCTGGTGTTTTTAGGCGCCTTCAAGGCAGTTCTGACTCAGAGTGGTCCTCGTTAGAACAGAACAGAACACTGCCACGTCTTCTGCCAGCCTCACAACTGTGGCTACATTTAAGTCCAGACTTCCAGCCACACTGTGTCATTGAGGTTTTCTTTCTTTTGATGACCCCTCTATTTACCAAGCATGAGGGGCTTCTCCAGGGACTACTCCCCAAAGTATGAGACACAAACTCTACTGACTCCAGGAAACACTTTGAGTCTTAAAAGATTCTGGCTTCTAACACAGATTTTTTCCCTTCTTCTGGCAATTTATGGTACTTTCCATTTTCTTCGCCAACATCATATTTCAAAGACATCAATTGTTCTCGTGTCTTTCTTAATTTTTTTTTGCCCCAGATTTATATGCACATGAAAATCCTATGGTTTGGGTCAGGCACATCTTAATCCTCAAAGTGACATCTCTGGTTTTAACACTTTGTTGTTGTCATTAAGTATCTTCAAGTCGGTTCCGACCCATAGCAATCCTGTATAGGGTTCCTAAGGAGTGTCTGGTGAGCTTGACCCACTGACCTTGATGATCAAATCAAGCCTGTAGTCCAGCGCATTAACCCGCAGCATCACACACTTTCAAGAGATCATTTGTAGTAGATTTACCCAGTGCGATAAATTGTTTAGTTGTTTCACTGCTGCTGTTATGGGCATTGATTAGGTATTCAAGCAAACTGAAATTCTTATCAACTTCAATCTGTTTATCACGATATTATTTTTAATGGTTCAGCTCTGAAAATTTTTGTTTTCTTGATTTCAAGGTAATATCCAAACAAAAGGCAATCTTTATCAGTAAATGCTTCAGTTCCTCCCAACCTTCAGCAAGCAAGGTGTGTAATCTGAATGCTGTTGTTATTTTTGTTAAGTGCTGTTGAGTCAATTCCAATTTATAGCAACACTGTATGTGGTTTCCGAAGAGTAGCTGGTGAGTTTGAACTGCTGACCATGCGGTTCAGACCAACCTTGTTGCAACTTGTTAATGAGTCTTTCCCCAGGCCTGTTGTTGCATTCCTTTTTATACAGTACAGCTTCTCAGATTATCTGTTTACTTAGCATACAGATTGAGTTGTTGTCATTGTTGTTGTGTGTCTTAGAGCCAGGTCTGACTCATAGCAACCCTGTATAGGATTTCTGTGGCTGACTGGTGGGTTTGAACTAATGACTTTGCAGTTCCAGTCCAATGCCTATCCTACAGTGCCACACCAGAACTCACAGATTGAACAAGTATAGTGAAAGGATACAGCCCTGATGCATGCTTTTTCTAACTTTAAATCATGCAGTATTCCTTTGTTCTGTTGTGTGGTGCTGTAAGATAAGCTTTGGACTGCTAACCACAAGGTCAGTGGTTCATATCATCAGCTGCTATTTGGAAATCCTACACAGGGTCATTATGAATCAGAACCAACTTGATGGTGCTTAACAACAACAACAGCAATTCCTTTGTTCTGTTCTGTTTGACAGACTCTTGGTCTCTGTACAGGTTCTGCATGAGCCAAGTGTTCTGGAATTCCCATTTTTTTACAGTGTTATCCAAAAGTTGGGATGATCCACACTGTTGAATGCTATCACGTAGTCAATAAAATGCAGGAACACATCTTTCTAGTATTTTCTGCTTTCACTCACTCTCTGAAATTAGCCATGATAGCCCTCATTCCATGTCCTATTCTGAACCAGACTTGAATTTATGGATTTTCCCTGTTAATATACTGTTGGAATCATTTTTTACTTATCTTCAGCAAAACTTTACTTGAGCGTGACATTAAAGGTATTCTTCAATGATTCTGTTTGATCTGTATTCTTTGGAATGGGTGCAAACAGATCTCTTCCAGTCATTGGTTAAGTAGCTTTCTTCCAATTTCCTTGACATACAATGCAATTGCTTTCAGCATTGCTTCAGATGGTGAAATATCTCATTTGGTATTCCACCAATTCCTGTAGCTTTGTTTATCATCAGTGCCTGTAGTGCAGCTTGTACTTCTTCCTTCAATACAATTCAATTTTTGAGCGTACTTACCCTTCTGAAATGACTGAACATCCACCATTTTTTTTTGGTGCAGTGACTCTATGTATTACTTCCGGCTTCTTTTGATGCTTCCTGCATCCTTCAGTATGTTGTCCATAGAATCTTTTAATATTACAGCTCAAGGCTTGAATATTTCTTTAAGCTTGATAATGCCAAATTAGTTCTTGGGTTTGGTTTTCTAACTCCAGGTCTTTGCACATTTCATTAATGTTCTTTGTCTTCTCCAGCATCCTTTATAATCTTCAGTTACAGGCTTTTACTTCATTATTACTTCTGTTTTCTTTATCTAGTATAAGTTCAAGATCAAGTTTCAGAGTCTCTTCTGTTATTCTTTTGGGTCATTTCTTTCTGCTCTTTTAAGTGACCTTTTTTTTTTTAATGTTTTATTGTGAATTATATGATAGTTTACATGAGAGAACTTTAGTTTTACATTCATTCCATCGTATATTATCTTATTGCCATGGTTCCAATCCCCTCCATGCATCATCCACCAACCAAAGGGTATATCCTAGATACCCACCTCCTACACTCTCCCCTCCCCCCACCCCCTAGTTTTCGGCCCACAGTCCCTTTTCCTCTCTGGATCCAAAGTCCCCAGCTGCTTCATCACTCCACGTTGTCTTCTCTGTCTCCATGTCAGGCATCTCTGTTTCTCTGGGTAGGGTCTTGCTCT
>NW_006408562.1:9544899-9545793 GCF_000296735.1 Chrysochloris asiatica | reverse complement strand
ACGATATTGAGATTCTCCATCTTCTTTTTGTACAAATGTAGTCCATTTGAGTCCTATGTCTTCTATCTAGTGTGGTCACTGCTCATGTTGAAAAAGGTACTTGTAATGAATAAGTCATTGGTCTTGTTAAATTCTATTATTCAATCTCTAGTATCATTTTTACCACCAATGCCATATTTTCCAGCTACCAGTTCTTTGTTTCCAAATTTGACATTCCAATCACCAGTTATTATCAATGCACTTGACTGACCGTTTAACTAATTTCAGATTGCATAAGTTGCTAAAAGTCTCCCATTTCTTTATATTTGGTATTAGTAATTGGTATGCAAATTTGAAAAGTAGTTGTATCAAGTAGTCTTCTTTTTAGATGTATCTTATCACTGACAACATTGTAGTTCATGATAAATCTTTCACTGTCCTTTTTTGGTGGTAGATTTGATGCCATTTCTTTTCAATTTGCCATTCCTAGCACAGTAGACCATTAAAAAAAGAAAATGAGCAAGACCTGTCATCCAGCCCATTCTCACTTATAGTGACTATAGAGGACCGAGTCTATAATTCTTTATGTGGTTGTAAAGACTACTCATGCCAGAGCAACTGGTGTATTCAACTTGCAGACCTTCAGTTAGCAGCGAACTGCTCTGTCAGACCTCCTTTAGTAGATCATTGTTGTTGTTAGGTACCATCAAGTCACTTGTGACTTATAGCCACCCTTTGCATAGCAGAACAAAACACTGCCCAGGTCCTGTGTCCGTCTCACCATTGTTGCTATGCTTGAGCCCATTGCTTCTGCTACTATGTAAATCCAGCTTGTTGGAGTTCATTGTTTTCACTGGTTCTCCACCTTAACAAGCATCAAGTAATTTGCTGGGACTGGTCCTTCCTGATAACATG
>NW_006408562.1:9542582-9543974 GCF_000296735.1 Chrysochloris asiatica | reverse complement strand
CTCCTGTTTTAAACCATTCAGTATTGCCCTGGGCTGTATCAGTTTGTTTAAACATTTCAATCTGTATCCCATTAATTCCTGGAGACTTGTTTTTAGCCAATGCCTTCAGTGCCACTTGAATTTCTTCCATCAAGACCTAGGGTTCTAATCATTTGATACCTCTTGAAATGACAGATCATTGACCACTTCTTTTTGGTATGGTGATTCTGTGCATTCATTTCATCTTCTTTTGAGGCTTTCTGGGTCATTCAATATTTTCTCCAAAGAATTCTTCAATATTGAAACCTGAGGCTTGAATTTTTCTTTAGTTCTTTCAGCTCAAGAAATGATGAACAAGTTCTTTCTTTCTGTTTTTCTGACATCAGGTTTTGCACAGTTCATCATAATACTTTAATTTGTCTTTTTGAGTAGTTCTTTGAAATTTTCTATTCAGCGTCTTTTACCTAACCATTCCCTGTGTATGTTAAGTACTACACTACTAATCACAAGGTCAGTTGTTCAAATACACCAGCTGCTCCTTGGAAACCCTATGCAAGATTGACTCTAGGAAATATGAATCTAGGAAAATTGAAGCTGTCAAAATGAAATTGAGGAATTAAACATCGATATCCTGAGCTGAAATGGGATGATATAGGCCATTTTGAATCGACAATCACATGGCTTACTGCACTGGGAATGACAAATTGAAGAGGAATGGTGTCCCATTCATCATCAAAAAGAACATCCCAAGATCTGTCTTGAAGCACAATGCTGTCTGTGATAGGATAATATCCTACAAGGAAAACAAGTGAATACTATTATTATTCAAATGTATCTACCAACCACTAAAGCTAGGGATGATGAAACTGAAGAATTCTACCAACTTCTTGAGTCTGAAATCGATCAAGCCTGAAATCAAGATGCACTGATCATTACTGGTGGTTGAGATGCAAAGGTTAGAAGCAAAGAGGAAGGATCAGTAGTTGGAAAATATGGCCTTTATGATAGAAATGATGCTGGAGATCACATGATAGAATTTTGAAAGACCAATGACTTCTTCACTGCAAATACCATTTTTCAAACAACATAAAAGACAACTTTACACATGGACCTCACCAGATGGATTACATAGAAATCACATTGACTACATCTGTGCAAAGAGACAGTTGAAAAGTTCCATATCATCAGCCAAAACAAGGCCACAGGAAGACTGTGGAACAGAGCATCAATTGCTCTTATGCAAGTCAAACGGAAGCTAAAGGAAATGAAAACAAGTCCACAAGAGCCAAAATATGACCTTGAACATGCTGTTTGTTGTTAGGTGCCATCGAGTCAGTACCGACTCATAGCAACCTTATGCACAGCAGAGAAAAACACTGCCCAATCCTGGGCCAACCTCACTATCATTGCCAC
>NW_006408562.1:9540059-9541795 GCF_000296735.1 Chrysochloris asiatica | reverse complement strand
CAAGTAAGAAAGAAAAGACCAAAATGGATGTCAAAAGAGACTGTGAAACTTGCTACCCAGCATAGAGATGCTAAAGCAAATGGAAGAAATGAGGAGGTAAAAAAATGGAACCAAGAATTTCAAAGGGCTGCTTGAGAAGACAGTGTTGAATATTATAACGAAATGTGCAAAGACCTGGAGTTAGAAAACGAAAAAGGAAGAACATGCTCAGCAGTTCTCAAGTTAAGGGAACTGAAGAAAAAAATTCAAGCCTCGACTTTCAACATTGAAGGATTCTATTGATCATGCAGAAGGCATCAAAAGAAGATGGAAGAAATGCTCAGAATCACTGCACCAAAAAGATATGGTCCTTGTAAAACCACTTCAAGAGGTAGCATGTGGTCAGGAGCCTATGATACTGAAGTAAGATGTCCAAGTTTCTTTGAAGGCATTGGCAATGAACAAGGCACCAGGAACTGATGGACTACAAATTGAAACTTATCAACAAACTGATGCAGCACTGAGGGCACTCACTCATCTATGCCAAGAAATTTGGAAAACAACTACCTGATCAACTGACTAGAAGAGATCCAGATTTGTGCCCATTCCAAAGGGAGGTGACTCGATGGAATGCAGAAATCATTGGACAATATCAATATTGCATGCAAGTAAAATTTTGCTAAATACAAAAACTGCTGCAGCCATCCATTGACAGAGAACTTACAAAGGCTTAAGCTGGATTCAGAAGAACACATTGGACAGGGGATATCATTGCTGATGTCAGATGGATCTTGGCTGAAAGCAGAAAATACCAGAAAAATGTTTACTTGTGCTTTATTGACTATGCAGAGGTTTTCCATTGTGTAGATCATAACAAGCTATGGACAACATTGCGGAGAATGAGTATTCCAGAACACTTAATTGTGCTCATGAAGAACCTGTGCATAGACTAAGAGGCAGTTGTTCAAATAGAACAAGGGAATGCCAAATGTTTTTAAATCAGGGAAGCTGTGCATCATGGTTGCATTATTTCACCATACTTATTCAATCTTTATGCAAGTAATCTGAGAAACTGGATTATTTGAAGACAAAAGTGGCATTAAGATTAGAAGAAGACTCATTAACAACCTGCGATATGCAGATGACATGACCTTTCTTGCTGAAAATAAAGAGGACTTAATACTTCCTGATAAAGATCAAAGATCACAGCCTCTGTTATGGGTTGCAACTCCATATAAAGAAAACAAAAATTCTCATCATTGGACCAACAAACAACATCTGTATAAAGGAAAAAAGATTGATATTGTCAAAGAGTTCATATTGTTCAGATCTATCATCAACACTGATGGAAGCAGCTGTCAATAAAGTGAACATTGTTATTGCATTTGACAAATCTGCTGCACAAGACCTCTCTTAAAGTGCTCAAGAGCATAGATGTCAGTTTGAGGACTATGGTGCACCTATGTGAAGCTATGGGGTTTTCAATAACCTCACATGCATATGAAAGTTGGACAGTGAATAAGTAAGACCATAGAAGAATTGGTTCATTTGAGCTATGGTGTTGGAGGGGAATATTAAAAGTACCACAGACTTTCAGAAGAACAAACCAATCTGCAATGTAAGAAGTACAGCCGCATTACATTTTGGATGCCAGAATGGTTAGACTTTGTCTGTCATACTTTGGACATACTACTAGGAGGGACCAGTCTCTGGAGAAGGATTTCATGTTTGGTAAAGTGGAGGGTTAGAGGAAAAAA
>NW_006408562.1:9519794-9536969 GCF_000296735.1 Chrysochloris asiatica | reverse complement strand
CCCTGGCCTTGTTTTGACTGATGATATGGAGCTTTTCCATCTTCTCTTTCCGCAGATGTAGTCAATTTGATTTCTATGTGTTCCGTCTGGTGAGGTCCATGTGTATAGTTGTCTGTTATGCTGTCTAAAGAAGTTATTTGAAATGAACAAATCATTGGTGTTGCAGAATTCTATCATGTGTCTCCAATATCATTTCTATCACCAAGGCCATATTTTCCAACTACTAGTCCTTAGTAGTTAGTGCATAAAGTTGAATAATGGTGGTGTTAACTGGTCTTCCTCTGTGGTGGTTGCTGTTAATTACTATAGAATAGATTCCAACTCAAAACGACCCTGCATAGGGTTTCCAAGGAGTGATTGGTGAGTTTGAACCTTGTGATCCAGTGCTTTATCCTACAGCATCACAGCAGGACTCCAGTCTTTTTCTAGAGGTAGGGATATTATCCTTTCACAGACAGCATTGTAATTCAAGGTAGATCTTGAAAAGTTATTTTTGATGATAAATGTGACGCCATTCTTCAATTTTCCACTCCCTGCACAGTAAGCCATGTGATTGTCTGATATAAAATATCCCATAGCTGTCTATTTAAGCTCACTAGTTCCTAGGATACCAATCTTTATGCATACTATTTCATTGTTGGCAACCTACAATTTTCATAGTTTCATGCTTCATACATCCCAGCTTCCAGTTATTAATGGGAGTGTGTAGTTGTTTCTTCTCATTTTGATTTCTTCTCCATGAACCAGAAAATGAAGGTCTGAAAGATTTGCTCCATTCATGTCATTAAGGCCATCTGGACTTACAGGGGGCTGCTCTTCCCTAGTGATATTCTGAGTGACTTCCAACCTGATGGATCATCTTCAGTCACTATAGCAGACAATGTGTTTCTACTGTCCATAAGGTTTTCACAAGAGGTCAGCTTTCCTTCTTCCTATCTTTCTGAGACTGGAAACTTAGCTGAAACCTGTCCACATGGTTGCTGTTGTTGCTAAGTACTGTTGAGTTGGTTCCGACTCCTAGTCAACCCAATAAAGCAGAGACTGGTGAACATGAACTGTCGACCTTGTAGTTCAAACGGACCATGTGGTCCAGTGCATTGTCCCACAGTGCCACACCAGGCCTCCCTGATGCTATTTAAATTACCAGTGGAATAGCTGCCAACTTCACAGCAACCCACAAGCCACTACAGTATGATAAACTTGACAGATGAGTGGTAGTCAATCTCCTTGATATCAGTATGCCCAGTCCTGCTCATTTTTGGTTACTGAATGCGTGGAATATTTTTCTTCATCCTTTTTATTTTTAGCCTGTTTATTTTCTTACATCTGTGTTACTTGTGAGCACTGGTGTAATGCTGTAGGATAAGAACTCGACAGCAAAGTCAGTTTGAACTGCAAAGTTGGCAGTTCAAACCCACCAATTGATCCTCAGAAACCCTGTATGGGGTCACTGTGAGTTGGAACCAACTCAATGGCACTTAACAACAACAACAAGATGTGTTTCTTAGGAATTATGTTTTTATTAAAATCCACTTTCTCACTTTCTCTCTTGGGCATGAGCCATATTGCTCATTTGTACCTAAAATTGTTACTGATAATGAAGTATCTACCTTACTCATTTAGCTGTTTGTTTTTAGAATGTTTCTTATCTTTTTTGTGTTTTTATTCTTATATTTCTTTTTGTTTTTCTTTTGTTGCTTTCTTGCCTTGTGATGAACTTTATTTCTTCCTTCTGACGATGTGTGTGTGTGTGTGTGTGTGTGTGTGTGAAATATCTTCGTATTTACCCTGGGTAAATACTAAGAAATGGGTTAAGTATTGGGCTGCTAAATTCAAGGTGGTCAGTTTAAATCTTCCAGCTGCTCTACTGGAGAAAGATGAGGCTGTCTGCTCCCGTAAGAATATAGAGTCTTGGAATCACAAAGGAGCAGTTATGCTCTGCCTTAGATCATTGCTATAAGTTAGAATCGACTAGTTGGCAGTGGGTGACTGGGTACCACACAACTTATGGTTGCAACAATGTTTAGCATTTAACAACAGTTAGCACACAACTTTGACATATATCTGTTTATGTTGGTGTACCTCAGTTAATATCAACATACCAGTATTCTTTGATAAGTTTATTTTATACCTATTTCTTAAAAACTTGATGTTAACACTTTTATGGGACTTAATTATTGAGATTCTTCCCTGAGAATAGTATAGACTCATTCGGTCTTAAGATTTTGTAAACCTTCTTTCCTCTTTCTTATTTATTTTTTTCTATGTGTACATGCAAACATTTGTTTAATGCTTTTACTCTCCATTTGCAGTACTCCTTTGAATAATATTTGTAAAGCTGGTCTGATAATGGCAGATTCCCAGAGCTTTTGGTTTTTTGAAATGTCTTTTTTGGAATTTCCTACCATTTTGGAATGACAGTTTGCTGGGTAAAGAACTCCTTGTTAGCAACTATTTTAGTTTAGTATTATATATATATATATATATATATATATATATATATATATATATATATATATATATATACACCACTCCATAATCTTCTAGCCTCTAGAGTTTCTGAAAAGAAATCTGTGCAGAATCTTATTAAAGACTCTTGGTATATTATGTTTTTCCCTCTTGCTTCTTTCAGAATTCTCTCTTTGTCTTTGGTGTTCAAGACTTTTATTAGGCTATAATCCACACTTGATCTTTTTGTATTTCTTCTAATTAGGGTTCCTGTATTTGTAGGCTTGGTTCTTTGTTCAGAAATACTCTTCAATTATTTCTTGGGAAATTCTTTCTGTGCCTTTACTGTTGTCATGGTGCTCTGGAAATCTAATTGTGATATTAGATTTCTTGATTGACTCTCTTATTTATATTTCAGTTTGTTTGCTTTCATTTGTTCCTCTCTGTCATTTCTCTTGAGACTTGGTAAGGAAATTGTTTTGTGTTCTAGCCCATTTATTCTGTCATGTCAGCTTGACTCTGGTGTTGAACATTCTCTTGCTTTTTGTAATTCATTTGCTTTATTCTTCAGTGGTAGTTGTTCTCTCTATTTAGTTTTAGTTGATGTTTTTGGTTTCCTTGTTGAGTCTCTCCTTCCCCCCCCCCCCACATTTGTTTCCTGACCTTTGCTACTTCTTTTCTGCATGCCACTTGTTTTCTTTAAGTATATTTAGCATCATAGTCTGAAAATACTCAGTTTTTCTTTCCTCTTAGTTGTCTTCCATAGGAGATACTCTTCTTCATGTTTTCTTTTAGGTTTGCCCTTCCCCTCTTCCCTTGTGATTCTGTGAGTTTTACAATACTTTATTGAAATTAGGTCATTTGTTACCTCCCCCTCCCTCTTCTTTTTCCTTTAATTTCTGTTTTGGTGATTTCTGTAGGAAAATTTTTAATTTTTCCTGGCACCCTGATGGCCCAGCAGCCAAGTACCCAGCTGCCAACTGGATGGTTGGTGGCCCGTCCTCACAGCTGCTGTACAGGAAACAGCTACAGCAATCTGCCTCTGTAATGACTCCACAGCCCTGAGAAGCCTACAGAGCAGCTCTAATCTGCTCCACAGAGTCACTATGACTATACCCAATGGCAGTGAGCTTTGTAACTTCTCCGAAGATCCACTAATCGATGCTCCTACCCTTAGGTTTCTTTTCAGTGCTGATTCAGATATTCTGGATGCTTGTCTCTGAAATTCAATATATATGTTGTTGTTGCTCAGTGCCGTGGAGTTGGTTCTGACCCATAGCGACCCTGTATAGGGTTTCCAAGGAGTGACTAGTGAGCTTGAACTGCTGACCTTGTGGTTCAAATGACTTTGCAGTCCAACACATTAACCCACAGCGCCACACCAGGACTCCTTCAATATACAGATGAGCAGGTTTCAGAAGCTGATGTAAGTAAAGCTCAGCTTTCCCATTATAAAACACGTGGATGGGGTTTTTCGATGTCTTTCTTTTACCAGGGCCCCTGCACAGGCTGTCAGACCACAATGCCCAGTTGTGAGCAGGGAACCAGCTGCTTCGTTCTGTTTTGTCCATCCAAAGGCTATCCCATGTCCTTACGCTCTTGCAGTTTCCCCAGGTTCTAGTGCTTTTCCATCTTGAGCTTCAGTGAGATTCAACAGGACTCTCATGTAGCTCCATGTCTCCCTTCTCCACTTTCCAGTTACTCAACATGTGAGCTCCCACAGTCAATCTGTGGTGCCTTCAACAGATCTGCTACAATTTTCTCAGTTTAGCTCCATTTTTGTGTACCCTGTTCCGGGTGTTGCCTAACCCTGTCCCAAAATGGCCGCCATAAGTGAGTGCTCTAGAAGTCAATGGGTAGGTTCTCCTAAATTGTATGTTATCCCTGCTCCTCTTCATCCCCACTTCTGGACTCACCCCAACTCTCTAAAACCTCAGCTGCTGTCCAGAGTTATGAGATCTCAGTGTGTGTTTGTTTTAATTCAATGCTGATGGGGTTAGTTGCTGGGCGAGTAAGTGGGAGCATCCATTTATTTTGCCATCTTTCTTCACCCACCCAGATTTTATCTCAGTGTTTCCTTGGTCTGATATTAAGATAACCCACCCTAGACTTTTTTGGCTGTCATTTGCATGAAATATTGTTTTTCATTTTATCCCCTTTCAGTCGTGTTGTTTCATCTGGTCTAAGGTGTGTCTCTTATAAACATCGTTTTACATCCACAATTGTTATTAGGTGTCATGGAGTCAATTCCAAATCATAGTGAACCTATGCAACCAAACGAAGTGCTGCCCAGTCCAGTGATGTGGTCACGATTGTGTTACGCTTGGATGCGTTGCTGATGCCACTGTGCCAATCCATCTCACTGGGGGTCTTCCATCTTTCTTTGAAATCGGGCAGTATGTGACTTTGATTTTACAGACACTGTACTGAAGCCTGATGGGAGCCTTGTTCTTGTTGTCTTTGTCTTTGTGACTGCCTCTGCCGCCGCTGCTGCCACCACATGGGAGCTACTGGTGATGGCTGGGATGGGCACCAGCAGTTGCAGTAGTTAAGAAGGCATAGGTGGGGCTGAAGCAAAAGAAAGTGAGTGAGGAGGGAGGGGAGTGGTCAGCCCCAATCACTGTTCTGTCCACCTGCCCACCAGACCAAGCCTCAGAGTCTGTGCACAGAGCCATGTTCTCTGCCTCACCTGCCTCTGTCCCAACCATGACCTAGTGCTGCAGAAGTCCGCATTTGGGGTCTTTAAAAGCTTGTGGGAAATAACAAAAAGAGAGCTTTCCCTTTGAAAGAAAAGAAAAGGAAAGAAAACCTTATGGGGCCACAGACATATAAGCAATTAGATGTTGTCATGACTCATGTTAAGCAACACATACCTGTAGTTGGATCATGTTTTCTTTCTTTTTTCAAAATCCAGTCTGTCACTTTCTTCCTTTTGATTGGAGAATTTAGTATTTACATTCACTGCAATTACCAATTAGAAGTGACCTAACTTTGCCATAGCTAGCTAGCTAGCTAGCTAGCTAGATAGATAGATAGATAGATAGATAGATAGATAGATAGATAGATATGTTTTTTGGGGGTGGGAGGCATATGTCTGCCCTTTACTACTAATTGATTTTGTGGGTCATTGGTTTGTTTGTAGTGGGCCAATTTTGTTTCCCTTCTCTTTTCTTTTGTGTATTTATTTTAAGGTCTTTTTAAGTGGTTACAATGAATACTGACTGCATTTAACAGATGGTTATTTATAGCATCCTAAGGTAAATTGGCACCAGCTTAACTTCAGTAACATGCAAGAAATTCTCAAAAATTATACCGTTCTCACCTCCATTTTGTTGCTATTACTGATTATGTCTTTAGATTTCATGTACCTTGTAACAGTACTCTACCATGGCTGTTTATATAGTTATGAAAAAACATGAAGGACAACACAATTTGAATCACTAAGCACAAATACCTTATTACCTGTTGACTGGAAGGCAGAGCAGACAGGCCCATACTAACCATGAGAAGTCTGTCCTGTGGGTTTCCAGAGAGCTGAGCTATCAAATGCACAAAGAGGCAAGTTGAGTGCTGACTCTCCGAGCAGAATCCACTATAGGGACTTTCTGTACCATCTTACAATAGCCTGTCAGACAACAGACACCAGGGAGGGCGGGGACCACACTCCAGGGAGATCATCATAGTGGTCTTTCTTGTTGCTATCACAGCTCCTTACTGGTGGATCATTTGCTATGAGTGTAGTAGCCTGCTTCCTAATACAAAACTGTCTCAGTGAGCAGTCCTCAGTGTCAACTAGAATTAGGAGAAGCCTAACCCAAATTGACCACCAGTGAGGTTTGTCCAATTAGTTTCAGATGCTTGAGCTATAATGAGCTCAGACAGAGAGCTAGACTTCTGGGTATAGAAGCAGACTTCACTGCAGGAATCTGCTATAACAATTCTTGCATGTTAGTGTCCTGTGGAGGTATGGGGGCTGTCTTGTTTCAAATGGACTCCCATGGAGGTCTTTTTTGTTGCTATCAGAATGCCCCCACATTCTTATCTTGTATTTGCTCTGAGTGGAGCCTCCACTCACTATGCTTCCTAGTCCACAGTAGTCTCAGCACTTCTCAGTGGCCACTAGAAGGCACAGTACACAGACCCAACATGATTCCCTGGGAGATCATGCCTGTTGATGCCAGAGCCCTGAGCTGTAGGGTGCACAGAGAGGCAGGCAGAGTGCTGACTATGGGAGCAGATACCACTGCAGGCATCTTCTTAAGCAATTTGTAGTAGTAGGCTTGTGGCCATTAGTTTCCAGGGTGGAAGAGGTGCTGGCACACTTCAAAGGGACTCCCAGAGAGGTCAGCCTTGTGAATTTTAGATCAGAAGTTTGGAGTCCTGTCTCATTGCGAGGCAGGGGTTGTGGTAGTTAGGGAAGCAGACTTTTCACCTTGAGTCACTTCCCCAGTTCACAGCAGCTGGTGACCTATATGACTGGGAGGGACAGGGACAGTAGAAGTGATTTTTCTACTATATGCACTTGTTGCTGATTTGTTGATTCTTACCTGTCTGAATTTCCCCACTGCGTTCTTCTGGTCCCCAATTAGGTTTTTTGCAGTTATGCTAAGTGGAGTGGTAGGTTACATTTTGGATTGTGTAATGCTGTAGGATGAGTGCTGAACTACTAACTGCAGGGTCAGTGGTTCAAATCCACCAGCTACTCCTCAGAAATCCTATACAGGGTCACTATGAGTCAGAACCGACTGGATATCACCGAACAACAACATAGAGCTGTTGATTATTGACTCTTACCTAGTTGAAGTTTCCCAGGACCTCATTCTGGTTCCGGATTCAGAATCCCTCAAAGCTAAGCATCATTTCTTTGTTGTCTCACGTACTTTTATAGGAGAGTTGGGATGGTGGTCTGTTTATGCTGACATCTTCCCAGAATCCATGTGTATGGTGATTTTTTAAATTGCCCTTCATTTTCCATTCTCAGGTGGCCAATTGCTGCAACTTCTCTAGTATCTTGTACGTTATCCAGCCCCACCGCTGTAAGTGCACTGGTCTAAAGAAAGGACAGTTGCTATGTTAAGAAACTCCTAACACCGTTTATTCTAGGTCCTTGAGAAATGCCAAAATTGATGTCACTGGTGGCTGTGGTTTGTGCTGAGGTTCAGTCTGTGAGTGTATGGTACTGTGAGGTTTTGGAAGTCTGTTGAATGGCTACTCACTCCCAGAGCTTAAATGAACTTTTCTTTTTTTCTCTTTTGAGAATCATGTTAGTTGACTGTTGCCTGTAAAATGGCATTTCTTTACATTCTTATTATATTTTGCAGAAAAAGGAACGTGAACTCATACTAAATAAATCAACTAATTCTCATACTGCTGGGAAGATGATCCACCCCCCAAATGTTCCGAAGGAAGAGACCCTGGCCGGGACCTCGAATGCATCTTGTGTTTCAGTAAAACCTCTTGCAGAGAAGACATCTGAAAGCAAAAAGACTTACAACAGCATCAGCAAGATTGACAAAATGTCCCGAATTATATTCCCAGTGCTTTTTGGCACTTTCAACTTAGTTTATTGGGCGACATATTTGAATAGGGAGCCAGTGATTAAAGGAGCTGCCTCTCCAAAATAAATTTCTGGAACCCCAGCCAACAAGACAGCCATACTTCCAGCAAGATTGTCCCAAGGACAGGTTGAGTTCAGGGGATTTTCCATATTTGGGCAACATCTTTCAGGAAATTTTTGCATGTTTAGTAATATGTACAAATACATTGCCTTGATTATTTCTATATATAACCTCGGATGTTTCAAAGGTGTCATCGTGATGAACAGAGCAAACTCTAAACAACAAAAGACAGTGATTCTGATGCTCGGATGATCAGTATATTATAGTGATAGTTTACAAACCAGACAAGTATATTTTTAACTCTTTCAAGTATTACCTAATATTGTGTTTTGTATTTCAAATGTCATTTCATACAAGTTTTCCCAGCAGAAAAATATTTTAGGATATACTCCATATTTATTACCTGACAAAATATTGCAAGAAACAAAGATTACATAGAAAACATTTTTCATTCAAAGAGCCGTTGACGTTTATGAACAAAATTGATTGCCTTTGAAAATTCTTAGTTTGAAATTATAAAAGATTACTGCATGATTTCACATTAAGAAATAGGATAGAGAAAAATGAATGCAGACAATTCAATAACAGAAAAATATGGTATGGTAGACTCACTGATAATATTTTTATCCCATGAAAAAAAATGAACTCCTTAAATTTTATTTTTAGCTTTTATTCTCCATTATTTACCTGTCATTAACTAAACAATGGCCATGAAAAAAAAAAAAAAGAGAGAGACATTAAGCCAGTGGGCAGCTTGAACGCAGTCCGGTCAGTGACAGGGCATGTCTGGAACTTGTTGATACTCTCCTTGCGGCCAGGCAGTGCTTTCCTGGTGAGATAGCATAATGAGTTATTTTCCATTTTATTTCCTTGTGTGTATTCAATAATTGGCTTATTGCTCCGTCAGCTTTTGTATATGAACCTTAAATGTTCATTAAATCTGAAAAAAATGAGTTGATTTTGTGGGCCTATGTCATTTTTTAAAATTGTATCTGTATACTCAATTTCTAAAAATGACTTTAAAAACTCATCATGAAAATGGCTTGGTAGAAAAATCCTACTTGGCAGCTCACCCCTTTCCAATCTATTCTCCTAGACTAGCACTTGGAAAGAATGCTGGTTTAAATTCCATGGTGAGTGTGGGTGGATAAACCAGACATTTTCCCCTGCCTTCTTTGCTTTATATTACCTGATTTGAGGGTCTTTCCAGGGAGGGATATTTCCTGTGGACAGCATGGCTGCTAGTTCATTGCCCTGTCCTCCATTGCTACTTGAAAATGCTGATGGAAAGTACTGCATTTGACCCATGTACTTAATTGTTGAAAGAAGTGTCCTGGAAAGATATGGCTGACTGTGGTTAAAAGAATGCTTCCCACCTCCTGCAGGACTACACTGGGATTCTGCAGTCATGAACTGTGAGCTACGACTACCAGCAAACAGTATCAGATGTGAAATCTGTATAAACTGACTGATAAACGGCCTTTACTTCACAACAGTACCTTTGTTTTGTGCACATGGACATGGATCATGGGTATGGTATGAAAATGCTCATAGCATCGATTCTCTTGAAACTCCAAATATTCGCCCTGGAAAAGCTTTCCACGGAGTTGACTCAGAGTTATTATATCTTGCTAGAGTCATAGAAAAGATTGCTAAGTTCTTCAGAAGATCATTGTCTCTTTTCAGTATCTCTGATTCTTTCAATATACAGCTATTGACTGGTTCTGTAACTGATTTCTGAATTTCAAAGTAGAAGAGTGAGGTCAATGAAAAGACTTCTCTTAAACAACACAAGAAGCAATTCTCTACTACAAATGGGGATATCATTGCAGAATAATTTTTGTGTTTTCTATATAGTATAAAACCTGTCATTACGAAAAGCAAACCTCAGCTTCTGTTTTAATTGATTGTTTTAGTGGCATATCTCTAAATTTTATATTTTAGCCTCACATTGTTCATAGAAAATTGTGAGCTATGTTGAAATGTTGTTTTTGTTAAGTGCTGTCTAGTTGATGCTTACTCATAGTGACCCTGTGTAGCGTTTCCAAGAAGTAGCTGGTGGGTTTGGACCACTGACCTTGCAGTTAGCAGCCCAGTGCTTCTCAGAACTGCTGTGTTTAAATGGCTACATGTGAAATCATCCACTTAGAAAAAGCTCAGTCCTAGTGGAAAGTATCTTCTAGCTGTTGTTGTTATGTGCCTTGGAGTCAGTTCTGACTCATAGTGACCCTGTACAGGGTTTCTGAAACTGTAAATCTTTACAGGAGCAGAAAGCCTCTTCTTTCTCCCACAGGACAGCTGGTAGTTTCAAACTGCTGACCCTGAGATTAGCAACCCGATTCATAACCATTATGCTACCAGAGCTCCTTCTAGTTACATTGCAGTAATGTTCTTGATGAGTTTCAGTCCTTGATTTAAAAATTCCATGAGCTCAACTGGAATGATTCTAGTCTTAAAATAATCTTACTGCATATACATACTGCTAAACCTTAAATCTGATAACTATTTTATGAGAAAGATCACATTAGTTTTTGTATTGGACATCTTTTAGTCTTTGCTTATTTTCCAGCTCTGATAGCATAGTGGTTACAAATCAGGCTGCTAATCTCACAGTCAGCAGTTCAAAACTACCAGCTGTTTCATGGGAGAAAGATGAGGCTTTCTGCTCCTGTAAAGATTTATAGTCTCGGAAACCCTGTACAGGGTCGCTATGAGTCGGAACGAACTCCACAGCACATAACAACAACAACAACATTTTCAAGAAGGATATAATAAGGAATCACCTTGGGAAAAATGATAGCAAGACACAAAATAAAAACGTTTAAAGATGATTATAAATTAAAGTGCCCCTCTTTTAGAACCTGAGTATTTAAATATATTTCTTTGATATCACCACTAAGAGAAAGATAGAATATTCTAATCAGTCAGTTTTCAGCATTCCTTCTGTAGTTTCTAAGTAACCTAGGAGTTTATTTAGAGGAAGTCCTAGCTAAAGTTGGACTAAATATGTGCCCTTGAGACTAAATGTTTCTAGAGTAATTGTCAGTTAATGTGAGATAGCAAACACATTCCTTTGAAGACTGACAAGTAAGCTGTAAATATTTTGAACAGTTTTGTCACACAAATACCCTGGAAATAATTCTGTGAAATACAGAAAACTGCAAGAGTAAATGAGAAATTTTTGTTTTACAACTGAGGGTATTAAAACCCAAAGAGGTTAATTCACTAGCTCATAGTCACTTAGAAAGTCAAGAAAAAATACAGGGTAGGTTCCATTTCTCTTTCATTTCGAGCTCTGGGTGACTATCACATGCAGTGGTTTCCAGATGGAATTTCATATAGAACCTAAATAGAATCTAAAGTAGAAAATCTTACTTTACACTTTGGTTAAATGATTATCTATTAAGAAAACCCTAGAAGATAATTCTGCACCAAAAACATGACCTTTAAGCCTGTCCTTCCTAGTGTTCTAAATGGCTGTGCTTCTGTGATCTTCAGATTTTGTCTTGATAGAATGGACCATCAGGGGAATCCATCATTTCCCCATCCAAAAAAAAAAAAAAAACCACCAAAAAGTAAGAGACATGAAGAAGGGCGTGGGAATGAGAGAGAGAGATCATGCGTGGATTGACTGGAACCCAGTACTGGGGTATGTTTGCTCCTTTCTAGGCATTGGACAAATCTGCTTGCAAATAAAACTTTAAAATGTTAAAAAGCAAAGACGTCATTTCAAGGACTAAGGTATGCTGACTTAATCCTTGGTATTTTCAGTTGTTTCATATGCTTGTGAAAAACTGGACAATGAGTAAAGAAGACCGAAAAATAAATTAATGCACTTGAATTAGGGGTTTGTAAAGAATTTTGAATATACCATGAACTTTTCAGAAGAATGAACAAGTCTTTCTTAGAAGAAGTATATTCAGAAAGCTCCTTAGAAGCAAGGATTTTTGTGGTTAAATGCCATCAAGTCAGTTCCAACCTATAGCAGTTCAAGCTAACTTTGCAGTCCAGTGCATTAACCCACAGTGTCATGCTAGAAGCAAGGCTGGTGAGACTGATTTGGGACATGGTCTCAGGAAGATCCAGTCCCTGGAGAAGGACAACATACTTGGTAAGGTATAAAGTCAGCAAACAAGGAGGAAGTCCCTCAAATAGATTGACATGGTAGCTACAACTATGTCAGTAGGCTCAAGCAGAGTTATCATTGTGAGGGCGGCACAGGACTAGACAGTGTTTCATTCTGTTCTAGATACTGTAGTTATGAGTCAGGACTGATTTGACGGCAGGTTGTAAGTCTTTGCAGGGAAGTCAGTCTCAACTTTCTCCAGAGGGAAGTGTTAGAAATGAATCCCGATGTCCCACAAAAAGACACTCGGTGAGACTAAATTACCTCAGCAAGGCAAAATTTACTTCTGCAGAAAGGTGCATGCACATAAGCTGTACAGGAACTGGTTAGCGAGCACACCAGGTGGGTAGTCCACTCGGGTTTTCATCCCCAACGTGAGTCTTAAGGCTGTGTCTCACCCCATTGGCTAGGGCTTTGACCACAAAGTCTTTTCCCTTACCTGGTTGGCTAGTTCAAATTTCTAAGGCATGCATTCTTCTTACTCACTTCAGGACGCAGTAAAAAAGTAGGAGAAAAGGTCATACCATCCCTACTCACTTCAGAAAGTAGTAAAAAGAAAAAGATCAGCCGAATACAATAAAAAAACATTATAATAATTTTGAAGAAAAGACTCATTCCCACAGAAGCAGCTGGGGGATTTAAACTGCTGACCTTGTGGTTGGCATCTTCTAGGGCCACCATGCTCCCAGGAAACAGAATGTTGTTGTTGTTGTTGTTAAGTGCACTATCAAGTCACTCCTGACTCATAGCTACCATATATAGGGTTTCAAAGAGCAGCTGGTGGTTTTAAACTGCCAACCTTCTGGTTAGCAATCTAGTACTTATTCTACAACCCCACAACAGAATTTGTTGTTGTTAAGTGCTGTGGAGTTGGGTCCTACCCAATACAAGGTTTCCAAGGAGTGACTGGCGGGTTTGAGCTGCCAACATTGTGGTTAGCAGGCCAGTACTTTTCCCACAATGCCATCAGAAAACAGAGAACAAGCCACAGACAAAGCTGCGGACTCAATGCTTAAAGATCCTTGGGGCAAGTGTGCCCTCTGAAGGTTGGTTAGAAGAAGTACAGCCGTATTGCTCCTAGGCAGAAACAAAGGGGAGAGTCATACTGTAGACTCATTGTCAGGAAGGATCAGTCCCTGGAAAAGGAAATCATGCTCGGTACGTGGAGGGTCAGCTTGAAAGAAGCAAACCCTCAATGAGCTGGATTGACACAGTTGCTATCATCGAATGGATTCCAAATTATACTGACTCTAATTGGCAGCACTTAATAACAACACTGTTGTTGTTGTTGTTAGGTACTCTCAGTCGGTTCCTACAAAGTGACATTACGCATCACAGAAGAAAACACTGCCCAGTCCTGTGTCATCCTCCCAATCACTGTTAAGCTTGAACCTATTGCTGCTGCCATTGTGAGAATCCATTTCATTGAGGGTCTTCCACTTTTTCTCTGTCCCTCCACTTTATCTAGCATGATGTCTTTCTCCAGGGACTGGTCCATCTTGATAATATGTCTAAAGTATGAGAGACAGTCTTACCATCCAAACTTCTAAGGAGCATTCTGGCTATACTTCTTCCAACACAGATTAGTTTGTTCTTCTAGCAGCCCATGGTACTTGTAATGTTTTTCTCCAACATCATAACTCAAATGCATCCATTTTTCTATGGTCTTCCTTATTCATCATCCCATTTTACATGCATATGAAGCTACTGGAAATAACATGGCTTGGATCAGGCACACCCTAATCCTCAAACTGACATATTTGCTCTTGAATACTCTTAAGAGGCATTGTGGGGCAGAATAACGTAATGCAATGTATTCCTTGATTTCTTGACTGCTGCTTCCATGAGTGTTGATAGTGGATCCAAGCAAAATAAAGTCTTAGACAACTTCAATTTTTTCTCAATGTGTCATGATGCTACTTAATGGTACAGTGGTAGGGATTTTTGTTTACTTCACATTGAGGTACAATCCATACTGAAGTCTGTAGTCTTTGATTTTCATCAGTAAGTATTTTAAGGCCTCCCTGATTTCATCAAGCACGGATGTATCATCTGCCTATCACAGATTGTTAATGGCACTTCCTCCAATCCTATGCCATGTTCTTCTTCATATCATCCAGATTCTCAGATTATTTGCTCAGTATATGGTTTGAATAATTATGGTGAACTAATACAACCCTAGTACACAACTTTCCTAATTTTAAACCATTCAGTGTCTACTTGTTCTGTTCAAATGACAACCACTTGGTGTGTGTACAGGTTCCTAATGAGCATAGTTAAGTGTTCCAGAATACTTATTCTCTACAATAAAAGTCCAGAGCTTGTCATGATCCATACAGTCAAAAGCCTTTGTATAGTTAATAAAGCACAGGTAAATGTCTTTCTGGTACTACAGCTTTCAGCTGAGATCCATCTGATATCAGCCATGATATCCCTCATTCTATGTCCTCATCTGAATCCAACTCGAACCTCATTCCATGTCCTCATCTGAATTCAACCTATCCTTGTCAATGTACTGTTGCCACTGGTTTTGAATCATCATTAGGAAAATTTGACTTGCATGTGATATTAATGATATCCTCTGATGACTTCTGCATTCTGGTTGGTCATCTGTCTTTGGAATAGGCATAAATATAGATACCTTCATGTCAGTTAACCAGGTAACTGTCTTCCAAATGTCTTGGCATAGATGAGTGAGTGCCTCCAGTGCTGCATCACTTTGTTGAAAGATTTCCATTTGTATTCCATCAGTTCCCAGAGCCTTGTTCTTTTCCAGTGACTTCAGTGCACCTTGAACTTCTCCCTTCAGTATCATTGGCTCTTGATCATATGCTGTCTTTTGAAATTGTTGAACATCGTCCATTTCTTTTTGGTACAGTGACTGTGTGTATCATTTCCATCTTTTGGTGATGACAGGACAAGGAGAGTAGAACTGCTTCTGAGGCTTTCTGAGACTTTACATCTTGCAGAAGCAGGCAGTCTCATCTTTCCCCCTCAGAGTTAGCTGGTGACTGTGAACTGCCAACCTTGTGGTTAGCATCCCCATGCTTAGTCCTCGTTACCACCAAGGTTTCTAAAAGAAGATAGTGAATGTAAACCTAAAAAAAAAATGTTTCCATAAAAATATATTTTTAAAATTGTTTTAAATAGCCCATGTTCAACAAAGATAATAAAGCAAAATTACAAGGGAAGAAAGACTGAAAGAATAGAAATTTCTTTTTATAGAGAGTGATTGTGATTGTGAAGTGCCGTCGAGTCGATTCCGACCCATAGCGACCCTGTACAGGGTTTCCAAGGGTGTAAATCTTTACGGGAGTAGAAAGCCTCATCTTTCTCCCGCGGAGCGGCTGGTAGTTTTGAACTGCTGACCTTAAGGTTCGCAGCCCGATTCGTAACCACTACGCTACCAGAGCTCCTTTTTTAGAGAGTAGGATAATGGAAAAATAGAAGACTTTATGACAATGACAAACAAGTATGTTTAAAGAAATAAACATACTAAAGGAAGTCAGGATCAAATAAGGAGATTGAAAACATTAAAAACAACAACAACAAAAACAAAAATTACCAAACACAATTACTGGAACTGAAGAATAAAATAACTGATTTAGAAAATGCAAAAGAAACATTCAACTATGGATTCGACAAAAGATAGGATATGTGAACTGAGAGTAACTGAACTTATTGAGTCTCAGGAGAAATGAGAAAAGAACAAAAAAATACACAAACTCAAGTACAAATGTGGACATCAATGAAAAAAAACCTAACATTAGAATTTTTGGATTTGCAGCATATCACGATATTAATGAGGCATAGTAAGAATTTTACAAGAGACTATCTTAAAGAAGTTCCCAGATCTGAATAGGGAACCAAAGGAGTACTGCTGGTGCAGTGGTAAGTGCTCAACTGCTAGAAGAAAGATGCCACTGTCTACTTCCATAAAGAGAGACAGCCTGGAAACCCTAAGGACAGTTCTACTCTTTTCTATAGAGTCTCTATGAGGACGAATTCTGACAACAATTGTTTCTTTGTTTCATTTTTTGTTTTGAAGTAAGAAACTAAATCTGAAAATACCAGAAGCTACATGAACTCCTATTTAAATAAACACAAAGAGACCCATCCTGCATTGCATCCTAATAAAATTCTTGAAAACCCAACACAAGAAAATAGTTCTGAAAGCAGAAACAGAGAAACACATATTAATAGTCTTTCATAAGAGTTAGTGTGAATTTCTTCCTAGAAACTTGGGGGCCTAAGACAATGGAGCAGCTATCAGTGGCTATCTAGGGGCAACTGTAGGTCCAGAGGAAAAAAGAATGATGAATATTGAGCACAAATGCAAACAGTAAATCTAATGGACTAATGGCCCATGTGAACATCAGTCTCCGTGAACCTGAGACTAGAACTAGATGATACCCAGCTACCATGACCAACTACTCTGAAAGATAACACATGAGAAGTTCCTGGACAGAGTGGGAGAAATATGTGGAATACAGCTCAAAAATCATAATAACAACAAAAAAGACCAGGCTTACTGTTCAGGTAGAAATTGGTGAAAACCCTGAAACTCTGGTCCTTAGTCACCTTGGTCTGGGCTGGTCCTTGGTATGGAAATGGCTCAATATTCAGCTAAACAACAGAAGAACTAAACAACACAATCAGCCAACTGGACCTCATAGATGTGTATAGAGCATTCAACCCAAAAATAGCACAATATACATTCTTTTCCAGTGCATGGAACATTCTCCAGAATGCACCATGTCTTAGGCCACAAAACAAATCTTAATAAATTTACAAATATCAAAATACTACAAAGCATCTTCTCAGACCACAATGCTATCAAATTAGAAATCAACAATGGGAAGACCAAGAAAATAAAGTCAACTACATGGAAACTGAATAACACCCTGCTGAAAAGTGACTGGGTAGTAGAAGAAATTAAACGTGAACTCACAAAGTTCCTAGAAACAAATGAGAATGAAAACA
>NW_006408562.1:9518395-9519387 GCF_000296735.1 Chrysochloris asiatica | reverse complement strand
ATGGGTGATGTCACAATGGAACCAAAGGAAATCAAAAGGATCATAACAGAATACTATGAAGAGTTGTACTCCAACAAATTTGAAAATTTAGAGGAGATGGATATAATTTAGATAAACGCGACCTACTTAAACTTACACACAGTGAAGTAGAAAACCTAAACAGACCCATAACAAAAGAAGCAAATGATCAGGTCATCAAAAAACTCCCAACCAAAAAAGTCCAGGCCCAGATGGCTTCCCTGGTGAGTTCTACCAAACATTCAGGGAAGAGCTGTCACCAATTTTACTCAAATGATTCCAGAAGATAGAGGAGGATGGAAAACTTCCTAATACATTTTATGAAGCAAGCATAACCCTCATAACAAAACCAATATACCTCATGAACTTAGATGCAAAAATTCTCAACAAAATACTAGCCAACAGAATCCAGCAACACATTAAAAAGATAATACATCATGATCAAGTGTGATTCATATCAGGGATGCAAGAATGGTTCAGCATTAGAAAAACTATCATTATCCACCATATAAATAAGAAAAAAAGAAAAGAACTACACGATCATATCGATTGATGCAGAAAAGGCATTTGACAAAATCCAACACCCATTCCTAATAAAAACACTCAACAAAGTAGGAATTGAAAGGAAATTCCTCAACATAATAAAGAGCATATATGCAAAACCAACAGCCTACTGTTACTCTCAATGGAGTGAAACTGAAAGCCTTCCCTCTGTGAATAGGAGCCAGACAAGGATGTCCTTTGTCACCACTCCTGTTCAATATTGTGCTGGAATTCTTAGCAAGAGCTATACAGCAAGACAGGGAAATTAGCGTAGTGGTTATGAATCAGGCTACCAACCTCAAGGTCAGCAGTTCGAAACTACCAGCTGTTCATGGGAGAAAGATGAGGTTTTCTGCTCCCTTAAAGATTTGCAGTTTCAAAAATCCTGTACAGGATCGCTATGAGTCAAAATTGACTCCATGGCACATAAC
>NW_006408562.1:9515762-9516956 GCF_000296735.1 Chrysochloris asiatica | reverse complement strand
GTTCATAGCAGCACTATTTACAATAGCAAAAAGACAGAGACAGCCAAAGTGCCCATCAACTGAAGAATGGATAAACAAACAGTGGTACTAACACACAATGGAATATTATGCTACCTTGAAGAATAACAACAAGGCTGCAAGCCACTGCATAACATGGATGAACCTTGAGGACTTTATGTTGAGTGAAATTAGTCACAAAAGGAGAAATACTGCATAGGACCACTATTGTAAAAGACTAAGAAAAAGAACCCATACTAAAGGGGAGGGGGTTCATTGCTGGCTATTGGGATGTGAGTGGTGGGTGAGGGGATGGAGAGGAAGGTGGAACATAGAGTAGGGAATAGACACAGGATAGGTTGGGTGCTAGGGAGGGGGGCAATATACGAGAAGAGGGTGGGAAGAACAAAGTGGATGGGAGAACAATTAGGCAGGTTTGCATGGGCAAGTGGGACAGCGGTAAATAATGATGTATGCACAACCTTGGAATAACAGGGCTCTGGGATACAAAGATTGAGACATGGTTGGAATGGGGAAAGGGGGGAAATAATGTTAAGATGCTTAGCTGTCTTATGAATCTTGGTTTCCCTGGCATACTATTATAAAATAGACACTTGAGGGGGAGAGAAAGGAATAGCCAGAAACATCACCATAGAAAGCTTGTAAGTCCGTCTTCTGCCTATAACTGATTGGAGTACCTAAAATGGGGCTACAACGTGCCCAGTGAAGGAGGCTTCCTGTGGTACCTCTGCATTACATAAGACCATAGGTGGAAGCCTGAACCACGTCCAGAATCTTCAGAGGTGGGAAATTTCCACTTGAAAGTACAAGCAGACCAGCCTGGAGCAGCTAGAACAGAAGATACTTCTTGAAAAAAAGACCGACAGGAAAAATACAAAACAATATAGGCAGACCAACTATAAGATTACTATAAGAACAAGCAAGTTGCTCGCCCAGGAGACATCAAGGCAAGTGGTCGTGTCCCCTCAGGGCAAACCCCCTAATAAGACTAAGACTCAATGGGAATACATGCTCTGATTGGTGACCACATCCATCACCAATAAGGACAAGTGAGGGAAAAACATCAATGAAGTTGCGAGCTAGCCCTACAACGTTCAATAGACTCCTGTGAACCCTGGTGGAGACCTGGTTGGCCAGCAGTGTGGCAAGACCTGGGGACTCTTGGGCCCAGAGTCA
>NW_006408562.1:9512401-9515182 GCF_000296735.1 Chrysochloris asiatica | reverse complement strand
GCCAGAGATGGAGGCAGAGACGATGACGTGGAGAGATTGAGTGGCCAGGGACCTTAGACCCAGAGAGGGAGAGAGGGTGATGACCGGGGGGCAGGCTTGTAGGGTATACCTTGTGGTTGGTTGATGATGCATGGAAGGGATTGTAACCATGGCAATGAAACAATATATGATAGGATGAATGTATAACTAATATTCTCTCATGAAAACTATCACATAATTCACCATAAAACATTTTTTAAAAAGACTCATCATAAAAAAGCAACCAAACACAAAATAACAGACAAATAAGAACAAAACCAAAAAACGATGTAAGACTCTCAAAGAACAAATAGAAAAATGAAGAGCATACAGTATTTTCAATAATAACCTTAAATGTAAGTGGTCAATGGGATAAAAATATACAATCCATTGCTTTGCTGCCTTTGTAGTGCCAAAAGGTAAACCCCTCATGGTGGAAGTCATTCAAAATACAATTGGGGAAGAGCTGCCATCTCAAATTAGAATTGACCATGATGATGTGACCAGAGTAAAGCCTCTGGGACCTTCATTTATTGATGGGGGCACAACTTGAAATGAAAGAAACAGCTGCAAACATCCATTACTAATCTGAACATGGAATGTTTGTAGTATGAATCTAGGAAGATTGGAAATTGTCAAAAAATGAAATAGAATGCATAAACATTGATATCCTATGTAAGAGTGAGCTGAAATGGATTGGCATTGGTCATTTTGAATCTGACAACAACTATGCCAGGAATAACAGACTGAAGAGGAATGGCCTCACAGTCATTACCAAAAAGAACATATCAAGATCTGTTGTACTACTCTGCCTGTGATAGGATAATATCCATATGCTTATAAGGAAGACCAGTTAATACCACTGTTAGTCAAATTTATGCACCAACCACTAAAGCCAGTGATGATTAAATTGAAGAATTCTACCAACTTCTTCAGACTAAGACTGATCAAACATGCAATCTAGATGTATTGATAATTACTGGTGATTGGAATGCAAAGATTAGAAACAAAGAGGAAGGATCGGTGGTTGGAAAATATGACCTTGGTGATAGAAACAATGCTGGAGATTACATGATAGAATTTTGCAAGATCAATGACTTCTTCATTGCTAATACCTTTTAAAACAACATAAAAGACCACTATTCACATGGACCTCTCCAGATGGAATACACAGAAATCAAAATTGACTACATCTGTAGAAATAGACAGTGGAAAATCTCCATATCATCAGCCCAAACCACACCAGGGGCAGGCTGTGAAACAGACCATCAATTGCTCATATGCAAGTTCAGGCTGAAGCTGAAGAAAATGAAAACAAGTATGTGAGAGTCAAAATATGACTATGAGCATATCCCACGTGAATTTAGAGCTCATCTCTAGAACAGATTTCATGCATTAGACATGAAAGACTGAAGACCAGAAGAGTTGTGGGATGACATCAAGAACATCATCCTCTTCTGCATCCTAAGAATTAACCTAACCAGGGACATAAAAATGATACTATGAAATTTACTTTAAAAACTACTTTAAGACACCAAAATAGATGGAAAGATATTCATGCTAATGGGTTAGAGACAATATAGTGAAAATGTCAGTTTTACTGCAAGTTATGTATTTGTTGTTGTTAAGTGCCATTGAGTCGGTTCTGACCCAAAGCGACCCTATACAGGGTTTCCGAGGGTGTAAATCTTTACGGGAGTAGAAAGCCTCATCTTTCTCCCACGGAGCAGCTGGTAGTTTTGAACCACTGACCTTAAGGTTCGCAGCCCGATTCGTAACCACTACGCTACCAGAGCAAGTTATGTATACATACAAGTAATGCCAGTACAAATATCAAAAATATTTTTTACTGAAACAGAAAAAGCTTATAACTCACTTTTTATGGAAGACAGAAATGCTCTGAGTAGCCAAAGCATTATTGAAGAAGCACAAAATAGGTAGCTTCACAAACCTAATTTCAAAACATACTTTACAGTCATTAGTTTGGCACTGCAGAGTAAGCACTGGACTGATAACTGAAAGGTTGGCGGTTCAAACATACTAGCTACTCCCTGGAAACTGTGTATAGGGTTGCTATGAGTCACAACTGACTGGACGGCACTTAATAACAACAACAAGAATCAAAACTGCCTGGTATTCATTCAATGATAGACTAATGGAGTAGAATTGAGAACACAGAGATAGATTCATCCATTTGTGGACAACAGACTTGACAATGACTCAAAGTCCATTCAGCTGGGGAAAAACTATCTCTTTAATAAATGGTGCGGACAAAACTGGATATCTACTTGCAGAAAAATGAAGCAGGATCTCACACAAAGCACTAAAACTAACTCATAATGGATATAAAATCTAAAAGTTAAATCTAAATTACAAAGTTCTTCAGTAAAAACATGTTAACAACCACAAATTATGATCAGCTGAAGACAAAATAGATAATTGGGATCTTATCATTAAAAACATATGGTCATTGAGCCATAGAACAAGTAATTCAAATCCTTTCAGGACAAACCCCCCCTCCAAGACTGAAACTCAAAAGGAATCGCATGTAAGCTCGCTGACGACAGTGTTGGTCTACGTGTGAGTGGAAGTAGGGGAAAGGCAGCAATGAAGATGTGGGCTGAGTTTGACCACGTTCCATAGACTCCCATCGACCTTGAGATGAGAGAGAAGAGGAAGAGCTGGTTTGTCTGATGTTTGGGGAGACTTGGAGACTCCTGAACCCATGGACAAGGACATAGCCACAAGGAGCTGAGAGTGAAG
>NW_006408562.1:9507136-9510676 GCF_000296735.1 Chrysochloris asiatica | reverse complement strand
TATATATATATATTGTTAAGTGCCATAGAGTCGGTACCGACCCATAGCGACCTTATGCACAGCAGAACGAAATACTGCCCAATCCTGGGCCAACCTCATTACTTTTGCCAAGCTTGAGTCTATCCATGCTGCCACTTGGCCAATCCATCTTGTTGAGAGTCTTCCTTTTTTTCTCTGACCCTCCACCTCACCAAACATAATATCCTTCTCCAGCGACTGATCCCTCCTGACAATATGTCTGAAGTATGAGAGATGATATATATATATACTCATCAAAAGAGTAAAAGGACATCCTGCAGACTAGGAAAAAAAAATCTTTGGAAACAACATATCTCATTAAAGTGCCTAATCTTTAAAATTTATAGAAAATTTCAGCAACTCAGCAGCAAAAAGCAAGCAATCCCAATTATAAAATGGATAAGGCCATGAACAGACACTTCATCAATGTGGACAATCAAACATGCAACAAACTCATCAAGTTGTTCACTATCATTAGCCATTTGGTGGTGGTGGTGTGAAGTGCTGTCCAGTCGGTTCCCACTCATAGTGACCCTGTATAGGGTTTCTGAGGAGCAGCTGTTGAGTTTGAACCATCAACCTTGCAGTTCAAACCAGATGCAAAGCAGAACTTTAATGAAAGACCATTTTAGCTAAAATGGTTGTTGTTGTTAATGCCGTCGAGTCGATTCCGACCCATAGCGACCTGTATAGGGTTTCCAAGGAGCAGCCGGTGAGTTTGAACTACCAACCTTGCAGTTCAAACAGCTTTGCAGTCTGGTGCATTAACCCACAGCACCACACCAGGACTCTAGCTAAAATGGTACTCATAATAAAACTAACGGTGACTCTGAGTTCTGACTCATGCAAACTAATGCACAATAGGACCAAACAGTGCCTAGTCCTGTGCCATTCTCAGTATCATTTTTACACTTGACCCTGTTGCTGCTGCCACTGGGCCTATCCATCTTGTTGGGGATCTTCCTCTTTTTTGCTTACCCTCCACTTTACAAAGCATGATGTCCTTCTCCAGGGACTGGTCACTCCTAATAATATGCCTGAAGAATGAGAGATGAAGTCTTGCCATCCTACCTCCTAGGGAACATTCTGACTACACTTCTTCCAATACAGATATGTTTGGTCTCCTGACAGTCCATGATAATCTTAGTGTTCTTCACCAACATCATACCTTAAATGCATCAATTAGTCTACAGTCTCCCTTATTCTTTTACAACTGTCACATGCCACCTATGAGGCTATTGAAAATACTATGGCTTAGGTCAGGCCCACCTTAGTCCTCCAACTGACATCTTTGCTCTTGATCATTTTAAAGAGGTCTGTTGCAGCAGATTTGCCTAATGTAATATGCCATTTGATTTCTACACTGCTGCTTCCATGAATGTTGTGGATCCAAGAAAAATGAAGTCTTTAACAACTTCAATCATTTCTCCATTTATATGGACATTATTTATTGGTCCAGTGGTGAGGAATTAGATCTTCATCAGGTAAGTATTTCAAATCCTCTTCACTTTCAGCAAGCAAGGTTGTGTCATCTGCATATCACAGGTTGTTAATGTGTCTTCCTCCAATCCTAATGTCACCTTCTTTTTCATATAATTCAGCTTCTTGGATTATTTGCTCAGCATACAGATTGAATAAATATGGTGCAAGAATACATCATTGCATGCACCTTTCTGATTTTAAACCATTTAGTATCCTTTTGTTCTGTTTGAATGACTGCCTCTTGGTTTATGTCTAGGTTTCTCATGAGCACAATTAAGTGTTCTGGAATATTCATTCTTTACAATATTATCAATAGTTTGTCATGGTCCACATGGTTGAAAGCCTTTGGATAGTCAGTAAAACACAGGTAAACATCTTCCTGGTATTCTTCTCTTTAAGCAAAGATCCATTTGACTTCAGCAATGATATCCTCATTCCACATCCTTATTTGAATATGGCTTGACCCTCTGGCCATTTCCTGTCAATGTACTGTTGCAACTGTTTTTGTATTATAGTTAGCAAAATTTTACTTGCATGAGATATTAAGGATATTTTGGAAGATTTCTGCATTCTGTTGGGTCATCTTTCTTTGGGATAGGCACAATTTATGTATCTCTTCCAATCAGTTGGCCAGATAACTATCTTCCAAATTTCTTGGCATAGAAGAGTGAGTGCCTTCAGTGCTTCATCAGTTTGTTGGAATTTTTCAATTTGTATTCCATCAATTCCTGAAGACTTGTTCTTTGCCCAATGTCTTCAGAAAATTCATGGAAAATGTAGTTGAAACATAAATGGAGTTTTTCAGTGAACAGTTTTGAGCTCCCTCCTATGAGATGTTGGGGAGGAAAGTGGAAGTCATTTCCTAAATCTTAGATATCTTGCTATTTTTTGGCAAAGGAAAAAGTAGCACTGAAATTTTGTGTGGTGAACATAGCCTGAACAAAGTAAATGATACCACTAAAAATCTATCTGTTAAACCGACTGAAAGAGATACATACTTATGTGTGTTTCAAAGTATCATTATCCAGTAGAATGGAGATGTGATTGAACAGTGTCATTAATAGCACATGAAATTGAAATAGAAAATTATAACTGAAAAATATTTGCAGCAGTACATTGAGAGGGAACAGTTCAAAATCCAAGCTGGATTTAGAAGAATATGTGCAAAACAGGAACATCAACACTAATGCCAGATGCATCTTGACTGAAAGCACAGAAATCCAGAAGGATGTTTACCTGTGTTTTATTGACTATGCAAAGACATTAGATGGTGTGTACCATAACAAAATTATGTATAACATTGAGAAGAATGAAAATTCTAGAAAGTATTGTGCTCATGTGGTTTTCCATGTCTTTGCTGCAGAGTTGTTTCAGTGAGTCTGCTTACTTTGCCATCTTTCCCAGGACCTGCTGCTTTCTTCTTGAAACACTGTCCTGATTTCCATGACATAACACAGCCTGTATCAGATTCTCAACTAGAAGGAATATTGGTCTTCCTAACCACTCCTGACTGCTCTTTCTACAATGTTCTGATGATAGCACTGCTCCACCCAAATTCAAGTCAGACCAAATAGAGACAATGCTATGGGTCAGGGGTTGGTATGAAGTTCCATACATATAAATTGAAAAGATAAAACCCTGACACACACCTTTTCTGATTTTAAAGCTCACAGTGTGCCTTTGTTGTGTTTAAATGGCTGCCCCTTGGTTTATGTACAGGTTCCACATGAGCACAATACTTTCTCATAATTGTTGCCACGTTTGAGCCCATTGATTCTGCCATTTTGCCAATCCATCTTGCTGGGGGTCTTCTTCTTTTTCTCTGACCCTCCACCTTACCAAACATAATATCCTTCTCCAGTGACTATAGAGCCAACCTATAGAGGGTCCCTATAATCTGGATCGACTCAATGACACGGAACAACAACAAATGCCTAGAATATTGATCTTTATGCAATCCATTCATTTTTGACAAATTGTGAGGTTGGTCCAGGATCGGGCAGTGTTTTGTTCTGCTGTGCATAAGGCCACTATGAGTAG
>NW_006408562.1:9492591-9506271 GCF_000296735.1 Chrysochloris asiatica | reverse complement strand
CATATGGACTTCACCAGATGCAATACAAGAGAATGAAACATTGCTTGATCCTGTGCCACCCTCACAACTGTTGCTACGTTTGAGCCCATTGCTGCTGCCACCACACAAATCCATCTTGTTGTGGGATCTTCCTCTCCTTCATTGACCAAGCATGATGTCCTCCTCCAGGGACTGGTACCTCCTGAGAACATGTCCAAAGCTTGCCCATCATACTTCTAAGAGCTTTCTGGCTATACTTCTTTCAACACAGATTTGTGTATAATTTTTCCAATAGTCTCCTCCAACACCGTAACCCAAGAGCATCAATTTTTCTATGGTCTTCTTTATTCATTGTCCAACTTTCACACGCATTTGAAAATATCAGGGTGTGGGTCAAGCACATCTCAGCCTGCAAACTGATATATTCGTTATCGAACACTTTAAGCAGTCTTTTGCAGTAGATTTGCCTAATGCAATATGTCATTTGATTTCCTGACTGCTGCTTCCATGGGTGTTGGTTGGAAGTAATGTAGGAAATAAAATGCTTCAATGGAGAGGAGAGTGGCAGCCTCGGAAGTTGCCTAAGAGCAGATGTCACTCTGGTTGAACTAGCTAGCTAACAGGAGTCAGGGACTACTTGAACCCACCCACCCAGAGGCCCAAGGTCATATGCATATGAATATGGTTAGTCCAAGGGAGAAGAAAAGACTGAATTTAAGTGTTTTTAAAAGTTCCTATATTTGACTGCCTTATGGATGTTGGTTTCTCCTGCCTACTATTGTAAAATAGATTTGCATGGATTTTGGAAATTAATATTGGAAATTATGATTACAGAGAGCTTGGAAAGCTACTTCTACCTATACTTGATTGGATTTGCTAAGAGGACAGTTCAAATTTGTCCATGCTTGTCTCCTCAGTGTACAAGGTTGATGTTGTTGTTAAGTGCCATCGAGTTGGTTCTGACCCATAGCGACCCTGTATAGGGTTTCCAAGGAGCAGCTGGTGAGCTTGAACTACCGACCTTGCAGTTCAAACAGCTTTGCAATCTGGCGCATTAACCCACAGCGCCACACTAGGACTCCATACTAGGTTGATAGGAATGGGCAGTTTAGACATTGGCTGTCAAAATGGGGTGGGATGAGCTATAAAATAATGAAGTGGCTGGCCTACAAGCTTTCATGGGTGTGCTTAGTTTTAAAATAAGGGGCCAAGGGGAAATCCCCATTGACTAGTTTTC
The DNA here is from genome assembly GCF_000296735.1 of Chrysochloris asiatica. Classification (NCBI taxonomy): domain Eukaryota; kingdom Metazoa; phylum Chordata; class Mammalia; order Afrosoricida; family Chrysochloridae; genus Chrysochloris; species Chrysochloris asiatica. Next base: position 9,505,055 of record NW_006408562.1, on the reverse strand, counting down.
CCTTTTTCCATATGGGTCTGGTGAAAGGGGGTGGGGAATGAGGCCAATAGATTTTATGATTTCAATTGTGAGTAATTGTTAGTGGGATTAGTTGTGATAGTCAAAACTGTAATTGTAGAAGATGTATAACTAAAACGGAAGAGAAGCTATCTTTCATTTCAAGAACAATCTCAGTACCATCATTAAGGACTAACATGTGTGGCACCTGGGATCCCTGCCTGGCAAAGCAGTCACTGCAGAGGTGGTGGCATGGAGAAACAGAACAGCTGTGGACTCTAGATCTGGGGACTGAGTAAGGCTCTGTGTCTATGGACAGAAGGTTGGCTTGCAGTATGTGGACATTTAAATGAATATATATATATATTTTTGTTTAATATTGTGTGCATCAAATATTTTTACGCTGTTCATGTGACATATAAGATGTCAATGGGGCCAGTGCATTTTTGGTTCTACATGTTCCAGTTATATCATGTGAAGCAAAGTTATAACTTTATCATTTTCTTTATTTAGAGAACATACATATAGTTTTTATTGTGTCAAGTTGAAAAGGGTGCATGTAATAGTTTAGGTTCTGTGTCAACTTGACTAGGGACTTGAAACTCTATAATTGTAAGCCATTTCTTTGATAATAAACTTTTCATTATACATACATATAGGAGCTCTGGTAGCGTAGTGGTTACGAATCAGGCTGCGAATCTCACGGTCAGCAGTTCAAAACTACCAGCTGTTTCACAGGAGAAAGATGAGGCATTCTGTTCCCATAAAGATTTACAGCCTCGGAAACCCTGTACAGGGTCACTATGAGTTGGAACTGACTCTACGCACATAACAACAACACATATACATATATACATGTGTTTCAATGGTTTTGTTTCTCTAGAAAACCCAGTCTAAGATGTTCCAGCAAACACTTAGCCTTTGTACAGGTTCCTCATAAGCACAGTTAAACGTTCTGGAATATTCATTCTTCACAATGTTATCCATTGTTTGTCATGATCTACATTCTCAAAGGCCTTTGCACAGTCAACACTGCACAAGTAAACATCTTTCTGCTGTTTTCTGCTTCCAGTCAAGTCAGCAATGGTATCCCTAGTTATATATCCTCTTCTGAATCTGGCTTGAATTTCTGGCAGTTCTTTGTTGATGTACTGCTGCAACCATTTTTGAAATATCTTCCACCAGATTTTACTTGCATGTGATATCAGTGACATTGTTTGATGATTTTCACATTCCATTGGGTCACCTCTCTTTGGAATGGGCAAAGATATGGATCTCTTCCAATCAGTTAGCCAGGTAGCTGTCTTCCAAATTTCCTGACATAGATAAGTGAGGGCCTCAGATTGGGTATCAGTTTGTTGAACTACTTCAATTCATATTCCATCAATGCCTGGAGCCATGTTTTTTCCTCAGTTATTTGAGTGCAGCTTGGACTTCTTTCAGTTTCATTGATTGTTGGTCATATGCTACCTCTTGAAATGTTTGAGCATGTACTATTTCTTTTTTGGTACAGTGACTGTATTATTTGCATCTTCTTTTGTTGCTTTCTGCATCATTCAATATTTTGCCCATGTTGTTGTTGTTGTTAAGTGCCGTCGAGTTGGCTCTGACTCATAGAGACCCTGTAGAGGGTTTCCCAGCAGTGAGTGGTGAGTTTGAACCACTGACCTTGTGTTTCAAATTGATCTTATGGTCAAGTGCTTATCCTAAGGTGGTACGCCAGAGTTCCAAGTCCTTCAATATTGTAACCCTAGGCTTGAACTTCTTAAGTTCTTTCAGTTTGAGAACTGCTGAGCATGTTCTTCCCTTTTGGTTTTCTAACTTCAGGTGCTTTGGACATTTAATTTTAATATTTGAATTTGTCTTCTCGAGCTGCCCTTTGAAATTTCTGTTCAGCTCTTTTACTTCCTCATTTCTACCATTCGCTTTAGCCTCTCTACACTCAAGAGCAAGTTTCAGAATCTTTTCTGGCATCCAATTTAGTCTTTTCTTTCTTTCCTGTCTTTTTAAAGACACTTTTCTTTGTCATCACACAACTTTACTGCTGTTTTGTTTTTAATGTCTAATGTATCAATTCTGTTCTTGAGGTGGTCTCTAAATTCAGGTGGGATCTATTGAAGGTCACATTTTGGCTCTTGTGGAGTTATTTTCATTTCTTCAGTAGTATAAATCTAGCAAGTCACATGATACTCTGTGCTTCTCTCATTCAGAAAACATAAGTAGGGAGACCTTGAGGTAGAAAGCAGCGTTGAAATGGTACAAGTTCTACAAAGCACCCTCTGGTGGCCAGAATGGGCAAGGGCGGAAACTCAAAGCCTTTTGGCTTGGTCTGGGAAGATACTTGAAATCGCCATTTTGTTTTCACATTTATGTTCAGAAAGCTTGCTTTGAATTTTCCTTTCCTCTCAATTCTGGATCCATCATGGGAAGGTAAAACATTTTCCTTTACCAAGTTGATCCAGTAACTCTAATCAGTGGAACTCCTCCCTCCCCACCGCCCCCCCCACGCCCACCGCCTTCTCTGCTTGAAAGGAGGTAAATGCCGGAAGATATCATGGTACTTCCATTCAGAATGGTAATAATACATTGAAATATGCAAGAAAGAATAATGAAATATAGGGATATAAAAAGGGAGGCACACTTTTTTCCCCTCTGTTTGAAATGTCAAAATTTCACAGACTCCTTATTATACTGATATTTATTGTTGTTAAGTGTCATCGAGTCGGTACTGACCCACAGTGGCATGTATAGGGTTTTCGAGGAGGAGGCTAGTGAGTTTAAACCGTCAACCTTGCAATTCAAACTGACCTTGCTGCAGAGTGCTTATCCTACCGGGCCACACCAGGACTGGTAGTTATAGGACCATTCAAGTACCAGTCTGTTTCTTTATAATCAACTTTTTAAAGTGTGTTGTTGCTGTTGTTAAGTGCCGTCGAGTCGGTTCCGACCCATAGCGACTCTGTATAGGGTTTCCGAAGAATAACTGGTGAGCTTGAACCAACAACCTTGCAGTTCAAACAGCTTTGCAGTCTGGCACATTAACCCACAGCGAGCGCCACAGCAGGACTCCTTAAAAGTGTGTACTTACGGTTCAAAAGAGAGAAAAAAAGAATATGGAAAGGAGCCTAAAACTTGGCTCAAAGAACAAACAACAAATGTTTACTGAGCACCTACTCAGAAAAGCACTATGGCTTAGAGATTGAGCCAAAAGATGTTCATCTCTAGTCCTCAACCTAATAGCTGTGTAATCTTCAGAAAGTACTTAGCCTCTCTGTGCCTTGTTTTCTGAAAATTAGGAATGATGGTAACAAAACTACTGTTAAACACAGGATTCCTGTGAAAGGTAAAATGAGTTAATACGTGTGAAGCCATTATATCAACCCTCGGTTGTAGAAGGTATTCAATGTCTGGTTATTTTTTTGTTTGCTTCTTTGTGCTTTACTGGCCAGAAATTAAAGCACAAAATAATTATTTCGTTTTACTATGGTTTCCCACAGTACACTTTAAGACTAATTAAAGAAAGCTGATTTCAATAAGGAGTTAATGAACAATAATACATCATCCCCGAACTGATTTTTTAAAGTGCGCAACTGTGTTATACAGAAAGCTAGCGCTTCGGGAGAAACGTGATAAATAGATGAAGTTCCCCTGAAGCTTGAATAGGTGGCAAAGGTGTTCAGAATGAGAGAGTGCAGGAAAACAAGAGCTAAACTGTGAAGTTGATGAGGAGACATCAGAAATCCCTGTGCCAGGGTGAGCTAGCCCCAGGGTCTAACCATCAAGTCATCACCAACATTTTAATTCTACTGGTACCTGTGCCCACATTTATAATGGGGAACCCAGAAACAAAACAGAAAACAACTCTCAAGTTAATTTTCTACATATTTTACAGACAATACTATTTGACAATATTTTAAAAAACAGTTACAGCACCCTTTTATGACTCCATGGTTAGTGTTTTAAATTTTTGAAATGTAAAGGTCAAATTCTTTGTGTATTTTCCCTAAGCTGTGTTGATATTGTTAACACTTATGTAGTGAAAGACTGGCTTTCAAAGTAATGATTACGAGTAGAAACATAAACAAAATTTTACGTCTTTGGAATAGATTGAATGCAGCAAGTTTCAGGGTTCAACCAAACAGAGCATCTTTATTTTTTTTTAACTTGGGGACCTTTCTCTCTTCTGTTTTAACATTTCTCTTCCCCTCTGCCCCAGTGTCTCTTGGAGCCTGTTACCGGATAGCATGTAGGTTTGTGTGATTGGTTTACTTGTCCCTAGGTTTAGGTGAGAAAGTCAAACAGCTGGGTTGATTTCCTCCAAATAAGCTCTCAACAAGGTTGTTTTCCTAAGCACTATTTCTTAGTGCTTCACAGAAAGAGATCAGCAGATGCAATTTGCTGTGTGCTGGGGAACCACTGCCCTCTCCAGACCTCCTGACCTCAGTGGCCAAGGCTGTGTGTCCAAGTGAACTCTGTTGTACAGGCTCTGGAGAGCCACTGTGCGTTGTGGAAATGACAGAAGGAAAGGATCTATTTGGACACTGGGACTGTCTGTCTCTCTGTCTGTCCGTCCTGGTGTCTTTCTGACTCTCTGGATCAGACAGGTGCCACTTCGGGAAATCCTTCTTCAGGGAGCTGGCAGGACCCCGGAGTGCTGGCCCGGCGTGCTCCTGCGGGGCCCGCCCTCTTTCCAGCTGATTCTCTTCTTTGAGTCCATTGAGACCTGGCTGGCTTCCCCTTGCGCGTTGCCAGGCGTGTAATTGGGGGAACTCTTCCCTTGCCGGGACGACCCCGCAGGCGAACCTGAAGGAACTGTTGCAGCGGCGCACGCAGCTCCTGGATTGGAGCCCTGGTTCCGCGGTGGTTTGATCCTGGCTCTGAGTGCAGCGAGCAGGTGGCCCGCGCCAGGGCTGCTTCGGGAAGGGTGGCTGCACCACACCTGCCACGCAGAGCACTACCGCCGGCCGTCGGGGGCGTGGACTGAGCCGTGGCCTCAGATCTGTCACTAGGCATCCGCCAGCCGCGCACGACGAGGCCAGTGCTTCCGGGGCCTCGGCACCCCGCCTGGAGCTCTACGCACCATGGCCTCGAAGCAACTGCTGCTGCTCTGCCTCTTCTCGGGCTTGCGAGCGCGGTAAGTGGCGCTGGGGCGGGTGGTGGCCTGGAGGAGGGCTGGGGATGCTCCCTGCCGTTGGGTCTCCCCGAGGCATAGGCTGGGCCCTGGCACTCAACCTGTCCCACCTTCCCGGGCTCACCGGCTCCTTCCCTGGCTGGGCGTCTGCAGTCTTCTAGGCACACAGTATTTGGAGGACTTGGAGATTAATGGACTGTTCTCATAAAGCTTCCAGCAGTTTTAAGAGGTTTTGGAAAATAACAGTATCAGGGAGCCAAGATGTCTAACTCATTATCTTACCTTGGGGCACCCACCCATAGATCCACGTTCTCCACCATGTCCACGACTCTGATATGTCCCAAGACCCAGAGTATAGCTTTCTAATGTCCAGTTTAGATCAGATTGATACAGAGCAACTGACTAGAGGAAGGTAGAAGAAGGCTGTTGTCTGTGGAAAGCCTGGCTTTTCTGAAAGGACTCCCTTCCCTAGGTAAACCTCTCGCTCACTCGCGCACTCACTCACTCATAAACACACACACACCTTCTAGATTATACACATAACATACACATCTGCCTGGATAAAGCTAGCATGTCAGGGTTGATAATGTAAAAAAAAAAAAAAAAAATCTCAACATACATGCCCACTTTAACCCTTCTTTTTGTTAAGTGATGCTTAGTATCAGAGAAAGAGATGAAGAGTGCTTTTGAGGACAGAGGAGATTAGGAAGGGAAGGGAAGGGTTAAGCCTGTTGCTGTTAATGTAACTAGAGATTTTTTTTTCCCCCTCTCTAATTCTGTCTCCCAGGCAGGATCTCTGGCTCAGAGCTTGCAGAACTGATTTCTGATTTTGAAATCAGAGCAGTCCTTCTTGTAGGAATTTTGATGCACCTTCCCACCCCAAACATGTGTTTTCACACTTTTCCAGCCTCTGGGAGTTAGACAACCAGAGAGCAGGTATTAGAAAGTATTTCCTGGAATCCCCATATTTCGGTAATATTTGTGTGAATTATGAAAGAACTAGGAAGATTTGTTCATCCATCTCACAAAGCCTGAAAGGGTCCCAGTTTTTACTTCTCACCTTTGACCTGATGTAAGCCATGAGGAGGAAAGTCCTGGTGCTCAACGCCAAATCTCTTGTCTTTGCCCAATTTAGAGTATAAAACACAGAATGAGTCATGAAAGGCAAGATGCCACTCTTGACTCACGGGCAGTGTTCTCAGTGAGACAGCCAGCATGGTGGACCTTTCAGCCAAAGTTCATTCCTAAGGAGAAAGCTGTGAATGGAAATGGGAGGCTGCTTCTACCTGCATTAGGCTGAGAGGCAGGCTGGTAGCATTAGTAGATCATATAGATCACGAGTCATGACTAGAATGGAAGTCATTTGTTTCACAGCCTTTGTATTGCCAGCTACTGTGATGTGACTCTCAAGTAGCTCAGGGGTAGGGAATTCATTTTGAAAGAAAAACTGCCTACTGTCCTCATAACATTATGCATTTTTAGTAAGATAATCTTAACACCAGACTTGAATTAGTCAGGTTTTTCAGGATTCACAAATACAAATACAAATCAAATCTCTTGGGAATTTTATCCTTCCACCCTGCCAAGGGAAACATTTATGATTTTAATATGATCTGTATCTAGTTTAGCTCCTTAGTCTTCATAATTGAGATTACATGGCAGTTGAAAAATAATCCATACTTTAGACTAATTTTATTACTCTGGTTTATCCTTTCAAAGTGTCTGTGTTCTTTGGATGTGCAAAATAAGTTGATGCCCAGCTTCATCTTTCAAAACCATTTTTAATTCTGAGAGACTTCCTCATTTGCACTGAGAGATGCCTTTCTGGTGTTGAAATTCCCTGGAAAGCTTCTGACAGCTGTGCTCTGTGTTGATGATTTGTCAATTCCTTGGGGGGAAATATCCCCATTCTGACATACATGGGTGAGATTATTATATCTTAAAAACACTATGCTGTACCTGAGACCTTGGTGACACCTTGAAAAGTCCCTCTGCTTTCTGAGGATTAAGGGCTTTTTTGATGTTTAAAAATACTTAAGACTTTTTTTTGCTGCTCTTCCCCAGGCAGAGGAAGGTATAAGACATCAAAATCATATCTGATGGTTGAGTAGTTGTTGAAAATATATCCCTTATTAAGTTTTAAGAAAAAGCTAATTGCAATGATGGTGTTTTAGGACCCAATAATCCAAGTAATAAAAATGCTCATAAAGATTATAAATAAACCCACTTAAAATTCAGAAAAAAAAGGTACATTATTCTTTAATTCACATTACAGTGGGTCCCCTGAGGTGAGATTCCATTTTCACCAAATTAGGGATGTTCTGATGGGTTGTTGGTCTGACACTAGCAATGTGAGGTTTCTCTTCATTTTCTGGAGCCCTGTAGGTAGCTGCCGTAGGGCTCTGCGTCTGGAGGATCCCAGTGCTGGCTTCTCTGTGGGGCCAAAAGCACAAGTACACACACCCTGCCCACTCTCCCTTCAGAGTTACGGAGTTATACCCATCATAACTCCTGACAAGGGGAAGAGAATTGCTCCTGCTCTTTCTTTCTTCTCACCTTACTCCGCCCTGTCATGACCTTGCTTTAGGAAAGAAGCTTATACAATTTCAGGAAAACCCTCTCATCAAAACTTTGTTGTTAGGTGCTATCAGATAGGTTCCAACTCATAGCCAGCCACCCTGTGCACAACAGAATGAAACCTTGTTTGACTTGTGCGGTTTCACCAATGTTACATTTCAGAGACCATTCTTATTGCAACTGTCAATCCATCTCATTGGGGCTCTTCCCCTTTTTTTGCTGACTCTCCACTTTACCAAGCACCATGCCCTTCTTCTGGGACTGAACCCCCCTGACAATATGGCTAAAGGACAAGAGATGAAGTCTTGTCATTCTGGCTTCTAAGGAACATTCTGGTTGTACTTTTATTAAAATGCTTAACTTTGTCCATTGAAGTTTTCTATTCAACTTTTTTACTTCACTATTTCTTCCAGTTACTTTCACTTCTCTTCTCTCAAGACCAGGTTTCATAGTCTCTTCTGATACCTATTTAGGACTTTTCTTTCTCTCCAGTCTTTTTAATGACCTTTTGCTTTCTTCTGTATGATGTTTCTGATGTCATCCCACAACTCCTCCACTCTTTGGTCATAAGTGTCTAATGTGCCAATCCTGTTCTTGAGATATCCCACCTGAATTTAGAGAGCATCTCAAGAACAGGTCTGATGCATTAGACACTAATGAGCCCTGGTGTGACGCTGTAGGTAGGATAAGTACAGGACCACAAGGTCAGTTTGAACCACAAGGTTGGCGTTTCTAACTCACCAGCTGCTCCTCAGAAACCCTATTGTTGTTAAGTGCCATCGAGTAGGTTCTGGCCCATAATGACCCTGTATAGGGTTTCCAAGGAGCTGCTGGTGAGCTTGAACCACCAACCTTGCTGATCAAACTGACTTTGCAGTCCAGTGCACTAACCCATAGGGCCACACCAGGACAGGGTTACTATGGGTCGGAACCAACTCCGTGGCACTTACAACAAAACAACATACTCAAAGTTATATATTGGCTCTTGTAGACTTGTTTGAATTTTCTTCAGCTTCAGCCTGAACTTGCATGTGTACAATTGATGGTCTATTCCAGTGAACAACCTAGCCTAGTTTTGGCTAATGATATTGAGCTTCTCCACTGTCTCTGCCCACCAATGTAGTAAATTTGATTCCTGTATATTCCATCAGGTGAGGTCAGTGTGTTTAGTCACTTTTCTATGTTGTTTTTAAAAGGTATTTACAATGAAGAAGTCATTGGCCTTGCAAAATTCTATCATGCGTTCTCCAGAACCATTTCTATCATCAAGGCCGTATTTTCCAACTACTGAGCCTTCCTTTTTGTTTCCAACTTTTGTATTCCAAACACCAGCAATTATCAGCGCATCTTGGTTGCATGTTTGATCAATTTCAAACTGGAGGAGTTGGTAGAATTCGTCAGTTTCATCCTCAGTGGCTTTAGTGGATGGTGCGTAAATTTCAATAATAGTGGTATTGACTGGTCTTAGTTGTAGGCATTTGCATAGCATCCTCTCACAGACAGTTTGTTCTTCAGTATAGATGTTGAAATGCTCTCTTTTATTTAAAAAATGTTTTATTGTGAATTATGTGATAGTTTACATGGGAGAACATTTGATTTACATTCATCCTATTGTATTTCGTCACATTGCTATGGTTACAATCCCCTCCATACATCATCAACCAACCAAAGTGTACACCCTGCCCCCTTGTCATCAGCTTACAGCCCCTCTCCCTCTCTGGGTCTAGAGTTCCCAGCCACTCCATCTGTCCACGTCATTGTCTCTGCCTCCATCTCTGGCTTCACTGTTTCTCTGGTTAGGGTCCCGCACTTTGCACTTGTCCCTTGATGGTCCCAAGGACATCCGCTCCTGGACTGCAAAGCCAACTACTCCCCTCCTTTTGCTACAAAACATCTACCTTTACATTTCCAACCCTCACAGTCAGTCCTGATAGTAATTATTCACTATTGTACCACATGAGTGCTATCCCCATCTCCTTTCATCAGTCCCGCCCCCAAAAAATGCTCTTTTTGATAATGAATATAAACCCATTCCTCGTGAATTTGTTATTCTTTGCACAGTAAACAATATGATTGTAAGATTCAAAATAGCCAATATCAGTCCATTTCAGCTGACTAGTGCCCAGGATATTAATCTTTATATGTTCCATTTCATTTTTGACAACTTTCAGTTTTCCTAGATTCATATTTCTTACAGTCCATGTTCTAATTATTAATTAATGTTTGCAGCTGTTCCTTCTCATTTTGAGTTTTGTCCCATCAACAAATGAAAGTCCTGTAAACTTTGCTCCATTCACATCATTACAGTGAACTCTGCTTTGAGGAGGCAGAGCTTCAGTTGTTATCTGAATGCCTTCCAACCTGATGGGCTCACCTGCTGGCACTATGTCTGGCAATGTTGGCGCTGCTGTTCATAAGACAGTCTGCCTCTCCTTCTTTCCAGTCTGCCTTATTCTGGAAGCTTCGCTAAAACCTCTCCACCATCGATTACCCTGCTATTATTTTAAATGCTGGAGGCATAGCTTCCAGAATCATAGTAACACGCAAGCAATCACAGTATGACAAACTGACAGACGAGTGGGAGCTTATCTACATAGATCCACAGATTTCAGTCATCATAAGAAACACAGAAGTTGGAATCTATGAGCCCCAATGATTGTTTTCTGCCTTCAATTGCAAATGAAATTTTGCCAATAAAGTGTGAAACTGCACCAACTAGTTCCCTTCTGACAGCACCTTGGCCTTCAAAAGTTCTCAACGTAGATCCCAGGATGGATGACTGCCCATTTGCTGACCTTATGGCATCTTTTTTTGTCCGTCAGAATGCCTGTTGTTTAAGTTGACCTTAGCGTCATCATTTACTTAATGGCATTTAATGGAAAACAAAACCTGACCTCCAACATGCTGTGCTCTGAGCAGTAGCATTTTTCCTACTGAGTGTTCTTAAACTTTTTATTTTCTTCTTTTTATAAGTAATATATACAATTGAAAAGTCTTAGGACATTCTACCCAAGCTGGGCTTTCTTTCTATCCAACAGAGTGTTATATACTGCATGAATGGGACAAATGTATGACATTTCTGGATCTAGGGTCACAACGTCTAAACCACATTTTTGTGCCTTAATTACAGGGCTAGAAAGATGGAAGAGGATGAATATGAAGATTCATCATCAAATAAAAAGTGGGTCTTGGCCCCCAAATCCCAGGACACAGATGTGACACTTATCCTTAACAAATTGCTTAGAGAATATGATAAAAAGTTGAGGCCAGATATTGGAAGTGAGTATATTTTTTTTTGTTATTCCAGTAAACATATGCTACGATAATATGTTTTAGGTTTCTATATGAAATACAGAATCACAAGAAGCTGTAAAGATATTACAGAGAAATAGTCTATATTTGTATGTTGTTGTTGTTGTTGTTAAGTGCCGTCGAGTCGGTTTCGACCCATAGCGACCTTGAATAGGGCTTCCGAGGCTGTAAATCTTTACGGGAGCAGATCGCCTCATCTTTCTCCCGTGGAGCAGCTGGTAGTTTCGAACTGCTGACCTTCCAGTTCGCAGCCCGATTCATAACCACTACGCTACCAGAGCTCCTTCTATATTTGTATAGATATGCTTATATTATACTTTGTAGTGATAGTACAACATGAAGTATTGGTACAATGTGCTTGTATAGTTCTATGCCATTTTATCCCATGTAGATGTGTGTAATAGCACTACAATAAAAATAGCTAACATCCCATCCCCACCGACCTCCCATCTGATAACCCCTTCAAATCACACTCACCTCCCTTCCCAAACAACCCCAATCCCAAGAAACCATGAATCTGTTCTCCACTTATATATGTTTGTCATTTTGAGAACGTTATGCATGGAATCAGTAGTGCCATGGCTGCATACGATAAGCACTGGACTGTGCACAACAAGGTCCGCAGTTCGAACCTGCCAGCCGCTCCATGGGAAAAAGAGGAAGCTTTCTGTTTACGCAAAGATTTAGGACAAAAAGCCCTGGAAATACTCATAGGGTCACTATGAGTCAGAACCATCTAGAAGGCACTTAACAACTACAACAACATACATGGAATCATTTAGTATGGGACTTTTTGAGACTGGCCCTCCTCTCCCCCCAGCCCTACTCATCAAAATGATTCTGAGATCCTTGTATGTACTGCTGTGCATAGCAATAGTTTATTTCTTTTCATTGCATGTATCGCTGCACAAATTAATAGTTTGTGGCTTTTAATTGTATAGTGTTCCATGGTATCGTTTATTTAACCATTTACCTGTTGAAGAGCCTTTTAGCTATTTCCAGTATTTGACCAGTATAAATAAAATTACTGTGAATATATATATGGAACCCTGGTGGTGAATATATATATGGAACCCTGGTGAGGCACTGTAGGATAAACAATGGACTTCTAACCAAAAGGTTGAGAACCCTTAACCATATATATGTACATGTATATGTATATATAATGTATATATGTGTATTATGTGTATATGTATATATGTGTGTGTGTATATATGTATGTGAATGTATATATGTGTGTGTATGTATATGTATATATGTGTGTGTATGTATATGTGTATATACACACATACATACACATATATACATATACATACATACATACACACACACACATATATACATACATATATGTGTGGTGCTGTGGGTTAATGCGCCAGACAGCAAAGCCGCTCACCAGTCACTCATAGGAAACCCTGTACAGGGTCGCTATGGGTCAGAACCAACT
>NW_006408562.1:9490204-9492111 GCF_000296735.1 Chrysochloris asiatica | reverse complement strand
GTGTGTGTGTGTGTGTGTGTGTGTATTATTGTTGTTAAGTGCTTTTGAGTTGGTTCCAACTCTTATTGACCCTGGATAGGGTTTCTGAGAAGCAGCTGGTGAGCCTGAACCACCGACCTTGTGGTTTAAACTGACCCTGCATTCCAGCAACACCATACCAGTACTCACACTCTCTCTCTCTATAGATAGATAGATAGATAGATAGATAGATAGATAGATAGATAGAGATATGTACACACACACAAACACATGGAGTCCTGGTGTGGCACATATGGGTTGGAACTGATTTGATGGCACTTCACAGCAATATACATATATATGTGTGTGTGTATGTGTGTGTATATATGTGTATGTGTATATATGTGTGTATATATGTATGAGTGTGTATATGTGTATGTGTGTATTTGTGTGTATATGTGTATGTGTTTGTGTATGTGTATATGTGTATGTATACATAGATACACACATACATATGTATATAGATACATTCATACATACCCAATTAAAAAAAAATTATGGATACAAGAGTTCATTTCTTTGGGTTAAATGTCCATAAGTATAATTTAATTCTTGGGTAATATAAGTGCATGTTTAGTTTTCTGAGAAACTGTCAAACTGTTTTCCAGTGCACCTGTACCCTTTCATAGTCCACCAGCAGTATAGGAGTAAAGCAGTTTCTCTGTATGTTTACCAGCAGATGATATTGTCATTGTTTTTAGTTGGTTTGCTTTTTGCTTAATGAGATTTATCATGGTGAAATACATGTATTAAATGTCTTAACCACTTTTATGTGTACATTTCAGCGGTGTTAGTTACATTCTCTATGTGGTACAAAAGTTATCACTATAAAAATTTCTAAATTTTTCTTTTCCCTTAATGTAAACTCTGTCCACAAGCAATATTCCTCATTTTCTCCTCTCACTACCATATGAACTTAGGTTTCTATGTATTTTCTTATTCTGGATATATCATGTAAGTGAGACCATACAATATTTGCCCGTTTGTGTCTGGTATATTTTGTGTGTGAACTATAAGATGATCTTTTGTTTTTGTGTGCCCTCAAGTTGTTTCTGACTCATAGCAACCTATGTAGGGTTTTAAAGGTTGAAAATCTTTACTGGAACAGAAAATTTCATCTTTATCTGTGGGAACTGCTGGTGGATTCAAATGGTTGACTTTGCAGTTAGCAACCCAGTGAATATCCAAGACACCATTTGTGTTCCTTGGGATCCTAGTGTGGCGCTGTAGGATAAGCACTGGGCTGGCATCCACAAAATCAGCAGTTAAAACTCATCAGCCACTCCTAGGAAACCCTATAATGAGTTTCTAGGTGTTAGAACCACTTGATGGCACTTAACAACAACAACAAGGTTAGTAATGTTGAACTCTTTTTATGGACTTTTTTTGCTATCCATATAGCATCTTGATGGAAATATTTCTTCATATTATTTGCCTTTAAAATTTATTTATTTTGGTGTTGAGCCATTAGAATTCTTCCATATACATGTTTTTATTGTGAATTGAGTGATAGTTTACTTGTAGAACATTGGTTTTACACTCATCCTATCCTATTTCATTTCATTGCAATGATTACAATCTCTTCCATGCATTATCATTCAACAGTATTTGCTTCTATTCCCTCAGTTTGTTTTGTTTTTTTCTGGGATGTACACAAAAACTATCAGATATACAGAATCATTTAACAGCCAAAGGGCTTGTCATTCTGCAAGCCTGCCTCCTGGCTGCCAGCACACAGACTTTCTCTTTCCATGAGTCCAGAGTCCTTAGCTGCTCCTTCTCTCCATGTCCTCATCTCTGCCTCCCATCTCTGGTGTTGCTGCCTTACTGGATAGGGTCCCACACTCCGCTTATGATCTTCTCCCTTGATGGTCCTGGGGTCCTCTGTT
>NW_006408562.1:9484368-9485574 GCF_000296735.1 Chrysochloris asiatica | reverse complement strand
TTCTTAGATTCTGTGCATAGTGGTCTTTGTTAAGCAAATCTGTGTGCATGCATAGTAAAACCCTCCAGGGGTGTGGGGGGTCCATTCACTCAGGCACCCCTTTTCGTCACCAGAGTGGAGGTGTGCAGACAATGCAAGACAAATTACCAGAAAATAAAAATGTTCACACCTTTATCTCCAAGGATCGGTCATACCTCTGACCCTCTGTCACACCCAAGATGGCCACTCCAGGATCCGCAGGCAGCCACAGATCAGAAAACACTACCTTTCTTGCTTTTCCTACAAACCCACTAGCAGTAAGCCTTAAATCTTTCAAAATATCCCTTTATATGTAGTTCAGAGTTCAGGGTCTATCCTCTGAACCTGCTTTGTCTGGTATTCTGTGTAATTGTTGGTGGAGGTCTGCATAGCACTTCTCCCTGTATTCTGATATTTTTTTAGATATCATCCCTTGTCACGTACATGGTTTGCCACTATTTTACTTCAGTCTAACATTTGTCATTTAAACCTTAACAGGGTTTTCACAGAGCAAATGATTTTAGTTTTGACGAAGCTGACTTTTATGGCTCATGGTTTTGTAATCATGTTGAAGAACTCATCTACCCAATTTCCCTAAATGTCACCCATATTTTCTTCTAAAAATTTTATAATTTTATGTTTTACATTTTAATTAGTCATCTGTTTTGATATAAATTTTACATAAGATGTGATCTTTATATCAATGTTCTTTTTGCCTCTGAATACCCAGTTACCTCAGTACTTATTTGTTAAAATGCCTAACTTTCATATATTGAAATGCTTGAAAAATTGTCAAAAATCAGTTTATACTCATATCAGGACTATTTTTTTGGTTCTCAGTTCTGTTCCTGGCACACCGTGACTCTGTAGAATAAGCTCTGGACTGTTAACCACAAGGTCCGCAGTTTGAGCACACCAGCTTCTTTGCATGAGAAAGATGAGGCAAAGGTTTATAGCCTTGAAATCCTATCCAGAGTTGCTATGAGGTAGAACCAATTGGGCATCCACTTAACCACAGCAACTAATCTGTTCCATTGATTTTCAAGTCTTATCATTTCATTAATACTTAATAATGATGCAATCTCTACTTTATGTATAATAATTCTAGAATTGGATAGAGTAAATCGACTCCTTGATTACTTTTTCAAATTTACTTTAGCTACATAGTTTTTGGTGTGGTGTCATAGG
>NW_006408562.1:9481756-9483669 GCF_000296735.1 Chrysochloris asiatica | reverse complement strand
GTTTCCCTTCCTTCTTCTTTCTGACCTTACTGAAATATGTCCTTAGGTAAATGTTGTCCTTTTGATCTTGAATGGTTGACCATACTGTGGTGTGCATACCTCACTATTGCTGTCCCCCTTATATACCTGTCTACTGTTTGACTGAAAATTGAGCCATGAGGGTAAGTTCAATTCCAGACCTGAAGGATGACCAAGGACCATAGTCTTGGTTTTCCTCCAGTCTCTTTCTGATAAGTGAGTCTGGACATTTTATTATTTTGAGTTTTATTCCATATTTTCTCTCATTCTTTCCAGGATCTTCTAATGTAAGTACTTGGTCATAGTATTCAGGCAGTGTCTAGTCCTTCTAGTTTCAGGGTCATGGAGACGATGCTCATGTGTTCCTTTAGTCCATTCATTGGATTAATTATTTCCAAACAGCTTCAGTTTTCATCACTCTTCTTTCCTGCACGCAGTGAGAGACCAATATTTGCACCTTAAATGTCCATTCATGAATTTTTAAGACCTCAGTTACTACTTACAAAAGTGGGATATAGGCCTGAGTGTTTAAAAAAGAGAGAGAGAGAGAGCTAAAATGAATAGAGAGTGTAATGAAACAAAGTATATGACTTGTTGAATGTAAAACTGATGATCTGCTGTGTAAACTTTCACTCAGTTTACAATAAAAACTTAAAAAAAAAAAGTGGGATATAGGACATTGTTTTTGTGGACTACGATAAAGCAAATATCCCTTTAAATGAAGGCTTAGATCTTTAATTTCTTTCATCAGTGATTATAGACGTTAGCATATACATTTTGAAAATGTTTTGTTAGATTTACATCTAAGTACTTATTTTGAGTGGTTGCAAATGGTACTGCATATTAAATTTAGTTTGCTGCTTTGTTGTTAGATGGAATCAAAGTGGTTCCCACTCATAGCAATCCCATGTGCAACAAAACAAAATACTGCCTGGCCCTGCACTGTCTTCACAATTGTCATATTTGGTCCCATTGTTGAAACCACAGTTCCAATCCATCTCATTGAAGGCTTTCCTCTTATTTCTTTGTGAATTATGATGTCCTTCTCTAAGGACTGATATTTGCTGACAATACATGCAAAGCGTAAGAGACAAGTCTCACCATTATCACTTTTAAGGAGCAATCCAGCTGTACTTTCAAAACAGATTTACTTTTCCTTCTGACAGTATACAGTATGTTCAATACTCTTTGGCAACATGATGGATAATTCAGTTTTATCTATTCTTCTCTGCTCTTCCTAATTTGTTTTCCAGCTTCTGCATGCATGTGAGATGATTGAAAATACAATGGCTTGGGTCAGGTACACTGTAGTCCTCACAGTGATATCTTTGCTCTTTATCAGTTTAAAAGAGGTCTTTGGTAGCAGAGTTGACTAATGCAATGTATGCCATTCTTGACTACTGCTTCAGGTTTTTGCACAGGTTATTATAATACCTGACTTTGTCTTCTTGAGCTGTCATTTAAAATGTTCTGTTCAGCTCTATTATTTCATTGCTTTCAGTGACTTTAGCTTCTCTACATTCAAGAACAAGTTTCAGAATCTTTTCTGACATTCATTTTTTGTCTTTTCTTGGCTTTCCTGTCTTTTTAATGATCTTTTGTTTTTCCTGTATGATGTCCTTAATGTCTCCCATAATTCTTCTGGTATTTGGTCATTAGTGTCTAATGCTTCAAATCTGTTCTTGAGATGGTCTCTAATATCAGGTTGGATTTACTCAAGGTCATATATTGGTTCTTCTGGACTTGTTTTAGTTATCTTCAAATTCAGTCAGAATTGTCATCTGAGCAATTGATGGTTCTGTTCTACAGTTGGCCCGTGACCTTGTATTGGCTGATGATATTGAGTTTCTCCCTTGTCTCTTCCCATAGATGTAGTCAATTTTGTTTCTATCCAT
>NW_006408562.1:9476943-9481366 GCF_000296735.1 Chrysochloris asiatica | reverse complement strand
GGTCCCTTTAATATTCTTTTCCAACATCGTAACTCAGATATATCAATTCTTTTATGGTCTTCCTTATTTACGGTCCAATTTTCACATGCATATTAGGCTATTGAAAATACCATGGCTTGGGTCAGGTGCACCTTAGTCCTTAAGCTAATATATTTACTCTTGAACAAAGTAGGAGGTCTTGTGCAGTAGATTTGCCTAATGCAATGTTGTTTGGTTTCTTAACTGCTGGTTTCATGATTATTGATTGTGTTTCCAAGGATAATGAAGTGTTTGACAACTTTAATCTTATTTTATTTGTCATGATGTTATTTATTGCTCCAATGGTGAGGATTTTGCTTTTCTTTACATTAAGATACAATCCATACCGAAGGTATTTGATCTTCATCCGTAATTATCTTAAATCCTCTTTACTTTCAGCAAGTAAGGTAGTATCTTCTGTATATTGCAGATTGTTAATGAGTCTTCCTCCAATCCTGATATATTCTTGTTCATTTAATCCAGCTTCTAGAATTATTTACTCAGTATACAGATTAAATAAGTATGGAGAAAAATACAACCCTGGCACATATCTTTCATAATTTTAAACCATTCGGTGTTCCCTTGTTCTGTTCAAACAAATGGTTTCTTGCGTAGTTTCCTCATGAGCACAATTAAGTTTCCAGAATACTCATTCTTCACAATATTGCCCATAGCTTGTCATGATCCACAAAGTCAAAAGACTTTACATAGTCAAAAAAGCGCAGGTAAACATCTTTCTGGTATTCTCTGCTTTCAGCCAAGATCCATCTGACTTCATCATTGATATAACCCTTGTTACATTTCCAGGTCTGAATCCAGCTTGAACCTCTGCCAGTTCCCTGGCAGTGTACTGTTGCAGCCATTTTTTAATTGTCTCTGACAAAATTTTACTTGCATGTGATATCAATGATGTTGTCCAATGATTTGCTCATTCTGTTGGGTCACTTCTTTTGGAATGGACACAAATATAGATCACTTCCAGTCAGTTGACAAGGTAGTTGTCTTCCAGATTTATTTCACTGATGAGTTAGTGCCTCTAGTGCTACATCTGTTGAAAGATTTCAATTTGTATTCCATCAATTCCCAGATCCTTGTTCTTTGCCAATGCTTTAAGTGCACATTGGACTTTGTCCTTCGGAACCATTTGTTCTGGATCATATACTACCTCTTGAAATGGTTGAATATCAACCATTTATTTTTGTTACAGGGACTCTGTGTATTCCTTCTATCTTTTGATACTTTTGACATCCTTCAATATTTTACCCAAAGAATCCTTCTGTATTTCAAGTCGACACTTGAATTTTTTCCTCAGTTCTTTCTTCTTGAGAAATGGTGAGGATGTTCTTTCCTTTTGATGTACTAACTCCAGATATTTGCATATTTCATTATAATATTTGACTTTGTCTTTTTGAGATGCCCTTTGAAATTTATTGTTCATCTCTTTTACCTCCTCATTTCTTCCATTAGCTTTAGCATGTCTACAGAGGAGAACAAGTTTCAGAGTCTCTTCTGACATCCATTTGGTCTTTACAAAATTGGTCTTCAAAAATTTTATTATGCGATTTGCAATATCTTTTTCTGTCACTGTGGCTGTATTTTCCAACTATAGTTCCTCCGTCTTTGTGTCTAACTTGTGAATTCCACTCATCAGTGATTATCAGTGTGTCTTATCTTGGTTGCATGTTTGATCAATTTCAAACTGAAAAAGTTGGTATAATTCTTCAATTTCATCACCATTGGCTTTAGTGGTTGATGCATAAATTTGAATAATAATGGTATTAACTGGTCTCCCTTGTTTTGTTGTTTTTAGGTACCATTGAGTCAGTACTGACTCCTAGCGACCCTATGCACAACAGAATGAAACACTGCCTGGCCCTGGGCCAACCTCACAAGATCTTCCTTGTACATATATGGATGTTATCCTATCACAGACAGTATTGTACCTTTTAGAAGTTCTTTAATTGCTCTTTTGACAATGAATGGAACACCAGAGCTCTTCAATTGTTACTGACATAATAAAACCATGTTTTTCAGATTCAGAGTGGCCAGTCCCAGTCTCAGTCCATTTCCACTCAATATTGCCTTGGGTATATAGTCTTAGTCTGGGTGTGGTACTGAAACTTGTCCACCATTGTTGACCTTGCTGGTCTTTAGCTTCCAGCATCATATTAATTCACAAGTCATCAGAGTCCAACACACTGATAGACTAGTGGTAGATTTTATTGCTAGTATATAGATATACTACATATCTGGTGTGGTGCTGTAAGATATGTACTGGGCTGCTAGGTTGGTTTGAACTGCAAGATTGATAGTTCAAATCTACCAGGCTCTCTTCATAAACCCTGAGTCAGAACTGACTAAACAACAACAATAATATTATATTTTTATATAAATTCATTTTATATGTCCATATTTCATCCTTCATCTTGTTGAATTTCCTTATCTGTTTTAGGAATATTTTACTGGGTTTCCTAAAAAACATTTTATTTACTCCATTATATATCCTCTACAAATACCCAGAATTCCAACAAGCTAAACCCACTGCCATCAAGTCAATTCCAGCTCACAGTGACCCTATGTAATATCTCCAAAGCTGTAAATTTTAAAGGAGTAGAAAGCCTCCTCTTTCTCATGAGGAGTGACTGGTGGGTTTGAACTGATGACCTGTAGTTAGCAGTCCAGCAAGTAATCCACTATGCCATAAGGGCTCCATCTGCAAATAAGGAGAATTTGATTTCTTACTCTCTGGTTGGTGTTCATGCTTTTTTTTAACCCCTCCTTCATTGTATTGGCTAGGACTTCCCATATCATGTTGAATAGAGTGACAAGAGCATTCTTACCTTTTCCCAGATCTCACAGTCTTTCATCATTATGCATAACGTTGACTTTATTTTGTATATGTTCTTTATCAGCATGAAGAAGTTTACCTCTGGTTTTCATTTTCTGGGAGTCTTTCTTTTTCCATGGTGAATGTATGTCGGGTTTTTCCAGATTCTTTTTCTGTATTGGTTCCAACTAATGGCTGCCTCACATATTTCAGAGTAGAACTGCGCTACATAAGGTTTTCAATGACTGTAACCTTTTGGGAGTAGATTCTTGATATTTTTCCTGAGGTATCTCTAGGTGGATTGAAAAGTCAACTTTTTAGTCAGTAGTCAAGTGTTTAACTCTTTGTGCTGTCCAGGGACTCTTAATATGGTGTAGTGTAATTACTCATTTTTAAATTTTGAACAAGCCTTACATCCTTGGGTCATAGTGTAAGACAATGGTGATTCAGTGGTAGAATTCTTGGTTTCCATGTAGGGCTCCACCTGGCCAGTGTACCTCAAGAAATGCCACCACCTATGTTTAGTGGGGCTTGCATGTTTCTATGATGTTGAGCAAATCTCAGTGGGTTTCACAAATTATGATGAATTAATAATATATTTTTAAAAAGTGATTTAGCAATCCACTTCCTAATACCAGCCATTGTAGATTACAACTGTTCATGGAGATGACATGGGACTGAGCAATTTCTCTTTCTGTTGTGCATGGGATTGTGATGTGTTCGTTGTCGACTCTATTGCAGCTAATACCAATAATTATGGTATGCAATTATTTTTATGCTAAATTTTATTTGCTAACATTTAATTAATTAATTCATTCATTCATTTTGTTCCTGAGGGATATTGGTCTATAGTTTTGGGGGTTTTTTTGCCCTCCTCCTTTTATCTTCTTATTTTTCTTCTTTCTTTGAAAACTGTCTTTGTTTGGTTTCAGAAATAGAATAATATGAGCTTCATAATATAAGTTGTGAAGTGTTTCCTCGTCACCTGTTTTCTAGAGTACATTGTTTTGAGTTGATGTTAATTCTTTCTTAAATGTTTGAGAGAATTCTCTAGTGGATAGCTTCGGGGCTTGGGGATTTCTCTTTTGGGAGTTTTCCATTACAAATTAATTTCCTTAGTTGTTCTAGAGATGTTGAATGACTTTTTTTTGACTGTTTTGAGTAATTGGTATATATTTTCTAATTTGTCCATTTTTTATGTGCTCAATTGCTATCAATATTCCCTATTATCATTCTGATGTCTGCAAGCTCTTTAGAGACATTCTTTATTTCATCCTGACATTGGTCATTTCTATCTTTATTTTTTTCATTGTCATTAATTGCTAAAATTTTGATTTTTTTTTTTTAATTTCACTGTATTTTCTCTCTCTCTCTTTTTTTTTTTTCTGCTTAAATTTCATTGACTGATGCTTTGGTCTTTCTTGTTTTCTTTCTCCTAATTGTTCTGTGTTTATTTTGCTATTCTTCTTGGGGTCAAATTTACATTATTGATCTTAGACTGTTAGTTTCTGTAGTACACATTTAGTGCTTAAATTTCCTTCTCAGAACTCTTCTAGCTGTTTCCCACAAATTTTGCAT
>NW_006408562.1:9459155-9476843 GCF_000296735.1 Chrysochloris asiatica | reverse complement strand
AAAATATATATATATATTTTATTTCCTTTAAGACTTCCTATGGGATCCTTGTATTATTTAGAAGTATGTTGTCTCATTTTCAAGTGTCTAGAAGTTTTTCTGTTACCTTTTTGTTGTTGATTCCTAGTGTAATTTCAATGTGGTCAGAGACGATTCTCTATAATGAGTTTTTATGTTTAAAAGTTGTTGGGATTTATTTTATAGGCCGAGATATGGCTTATCTTGTAATGTGTTCCATTGGCATGTGGAAAAAATGTCTACTCTGCTTCGTTGAATGGATGAGATCCTGTTGGTTGATGGTCTTGTTGAACTCATATGGGCTGCATGACTTTCTGCCTAGTTGTTCTGTCATTTGTTATCATAAATTAAAAGTAGATTTTAATCTAATTTTAATAGGTGAGTGAGTTGTTGTTGTTGTTAACATGCACCATGGAGTCAGTTCCGACTCATAGCTACCCTGTACAGAGTTTCCGAGGCTGTAAATCTTTACGGGAGCAGAAAGCCTCATCTTTCTCCCACGAAACAGCTGGTACTTTCAACTGCTGACCTTGAGATTCGCAGCCCAATTCATAACCACTACACAATAGGTGAGTAGGTAGAGTTTAATAAAATTTTAATAGGTTAAAAGTAGACTTTTCTCTAAGACAAGCATGATGCGTTTGGCCAGGACAACAATGATATTAGAGAACATAGGATTGCAGGCGACATATTTTTATAGAATGTACCTGTGGCCTGTTTCCTCTTCTCCAGGGGCTCAGTTTCATTTAAAGTCTAGCAGCCCTCTAAAACTCACACTGCCTTTACTCCCATTCCCCCCTTTTGTCCCAAAGTTTGAAGCTCAGGACTCCAGTTTATCTGTAGCAGGACTTACAATTATAATGGTTTTAATAGGCATAGATTTTCAAAATCCTTCTGGTGTAGCCTGGGTAGAGTTTGCAGATAGTTGTACAGACTGGTACTGGATACGTCATAATCGTCTTTCTATATCTCAGTTACCTCTTCTATAAAATGAAGGAAAGGGACCAAATCACTCCTGTACTTCCTTACTATTTTAAAACCTTACTCATTGAGAGAAAATCAGTATTACCATTTAAAAAGGTGAATGAAATCAACTGCCATCAGTTTTCCCATCCTAATTATATGAAAAGTGCATCCAGTGTGACAAGTGTGCAGCAATTCTACATTTATACTGAAAGTGAAGATTTAAAAAATGTTACTGATTTCCTCTTTAAAATGCTATTGACTTCTCCTTTAAAACACAGTCTTATTGAACCGTGAAAGAAAATTGTATGCAGCTCAGGAGCATTATTCTTGTGTCAGTTACTCTGAATATCAGTAAGTTGCTAGATTCCATTATTGGAAATTATTTCAGATTAATATAAGTGCAGTTGAGGATTTATCCTGTCTTATTCATGATTTAGAAGGACTCTTTTAGAAAGGAGAATTTTCTGTAAAAATCTGAATTCCTCTTCCTTTCCTTACTGTGTTTATCAAATATGTGCAATTTCATCTCTTACTACCATCATTTCTTTATAACATTATACTGTATGTGAACTTTTCATTAGATCACTGTGTTGCTGCTGTAGTTAAATGCTGGGGAGTCATTGTAATTTTGTTTGCCATACACCATTCCCTTACTGCCTCTGTCAGTCCTCACTTCACGCTGAACACTCAATCATGTTACTCCAAGTTCTGTTTCAGGCCACAGTACAAGTGAAGAGAAAAATGATGCTGGGCACACTTGGCTCTTCTGATTGTCAAAGAACAGTACTTGGGTGGAGGTATTGATTGGTGTTTACACTTTGGAGTAAACTAAACCTAAATCACAATTGGATTAAAACCCTTGAAATCTCCACATTGCTTCTGGGATACAGTCCAAGCTCCTCAAATTGACATAAGGAAGTAATACTTTACCTGAGGCTTGCTTAACACTTAACTTTCATTTTCTGCTTTTTGTGTCTCACCCGTTGTACTTCAGGGATACTTGAAGGATACCAAGCCTTCTGCTTTCCTGATCTATATTCTTTTATTTATTTATTTATTCATTTATTTATTTATTTTTCCACCTCCCTCCCCTCATCCTGCCCCCGGCATCCCAGTAACCAGCAATGAATCCCGCCCCCCTCTTTAATATGGATTCTTTTTCTTAGTCTTTTACAACAGTGGTCCTATGCAATATTTCTCCTTTTGTGACTGACTGATTTCACTCAACATAATGTCCTCAAGGTTCATCCATGTTATGTGGTAGCTTGCTGTTCTTCAAAGTAGCATAATTTTCCATTGTGTGAATGTACCACAGTTTTGTGTTTTTTTTAATTCATTCTTCAGTTGATAAGCACTTAGGCTGTCTCCATCTTTTTGCTATTGTAAATAGTGCTGCTATGAACATTGATGTGCATACATCTACTTGTGTTATGGCTCATATTTTTTGTGGGTAAATACCAAATAGAGGGATTGCTGGATCATAAGGTATTTCTATTTCCAACCTTCTAAGGAAGCGCCATATTGCTTTCCAGAGAGGTTGGACCATTTTGCAATCCAACCAGCAATGCCGGGCATCCCAGTCTCCACATCCTCACTAGCATTTATTGTCCTCTACTTTTTTGGTCTTCTCCACATCCTCACCAGCATTTATTGTCCTCTAATTTTTTTGGTATTTGTTATTATTGCTGGTATGAGAGGGTATCTCGTTGTTTTGATCTGCATCTCTCTATTGGCTAGTGATCATGAACATTTCTTCATATGTTTGTTGGCTTCCTAGATCTCCTCCTTGGTGAAGTGTCTGTTCATATCCTGTGCTCATTTTTTAATTGAGTTATTTGTCTTTTTCTTGTAGAGGTGTTGTAGTTGCCTATATATTTTAGAAGTGAGTCCCTGATGATGGTCATTGCAAAAGAGTTTTTCCTATTCTGTGGGTTCCCTTTTCACTCTTCTGGTGAAGTCTTTTGGTGCACATAAGTTTTTAATTTTTAATATGTCCCATACATATTTTGTCTACTCTTGTTTAGTTTTCAAAATGTTTTGCAGTCTGTGTATTCCCTGAATTAGTGCCATCAAATTTGTCCCTAAGTTTTCATTGATGGATTTCACCATTTTGGAATTCACATTTAGGTCTTTAATCCATGCTGAGTTGGTTTTTGTATAAGGCATGAGGTAAAGATCTTGTTTCAGTCTTTTGCATATTGCTTTCCAGTCTGCCAGCACCATTTGTTGAAAAAACTATCCCTTCCCCATGTGATATGTTTAGGTAATTTGTCAAAAATCAGTTGGCTGTATGTGAACAGGTTAATTTCTGGGTTCTTGATTCTGTTCCATTGGTGTATGTATCTTTCATTGTACCAGTACCAAGCTGTTTTGACCACTGTAGCTGTGTAGTAAATTTTGAAGTTGGGTAGTGAGAGGCCTCCAACTTTATTCTTCTTCTTAAGCAGTACTTTGCTTGTCCTGGGTCTCTTTCCTTTCCATATAGAGTTTGTAATTGTTTTTTCCATCCCTTTGAAGAATTCCACTGGAATCTGGATTGGGATCGCATTATATGTGTAAACTACTTTGGGCAGTATTGACATTTTCACATTGTTAAGTCTTCCTATCCAGGAGCATGGTATCGCTTCCATTTTTGTAAGTCTCTTTTGGTTTCTTGTAGTACTGTTTTGTAGTTTTCTTTCTATAAGTCCTTTGTTTCTCTGGTTACATTTATTCCTAGATATTTCATCTTTTAGGTGGCTATTGTAAATGGTATTGCTTTCCTAGTGTCTTTTTCAATGCTGTTGCTTTTGGTACAGAGCAATACAACTGATTTTTGTTTGTTGATCTTATATTCTAACACTTCGCTGAATCTTCCTATGAGGTCTAGTAGCTTTTTACTTGGTCTTTAGGGTTTTCTATGAATAGGATCATATCATCAGCAAATAGAGAGAGTTTTATTTCCTCTTTGCCAATTTGGATGTCTTTAATTTCCCTATTTTGTCGTATAGCTCTTGCTAATATTTCCAGCACAATATTGAATAGGAGTGGTGACAAAGGGCATCCTTGTCTGGTTCCTGTTCACTGAGGGAAGGCTTTCAGTGTCTCTCCATTGAGAGTAATGTAGGGCTGTTGGTTTTGTATATATGCTCTTAATTATGTTGAGGAATTTCCCTTCAATTCCTACTTTGTTGAGTGTTTTTAATCAGGAATGGATGTTGGATTTTGTCAGATACCTTTTCTGCATCAATCAATATGATCATGTGGTTCTTTTCCTTTTTCTTGTTTATATGGTTGGTTACGTTGATTGTTTTTCTAATGTTGAACCATCCTTGAATCCCTGATATGAATCCCACTTGATCATGATGTATCATCTTTTTAATGTGCTGCTGGATTCTGTTGGCTAGGATTTTCTTGAGAATTTTTGCATGTAAGTCCATGAGGGATATTGGTCTATAACTTTCTTTCTTAGTGACGTTCTTCCCTGGTTTTGTTATGAGGGTTATGCTTGCTTTATAAAATGTATTAGGAAGTTTTTCATCCTCTATATTCTAGAATCATTTGAGTAGAATTAGTGACAGCTCTTCCCTGAATGTTTGGTAGAACTCACCAGTGAAGCCATCTGGGCCTGGACTTTTTTGGTTGTGAGTGTTTTCATGACCTGATCAATTTCTTCTTTTGTTTTGGGTCCGTTCAGGTTTTCTACTTCAGTCTGTGCAAATTTAGGTAGGTCATGTTTTTCTAAAAATGTATCCATCTCTTCTAAGTTTTCAAATTTGTTGGAGTACAACTTTTCATAGTATTTGGTTATTATCCTTTTGATTGCCTTTGGTTCCATTGTGACATCTCCCATGTGGTTTCTAATGTGTGTTATTTGTGTCTTCTCCCTCTTTTCTTTTGTTAGTTTTGCCAATGGTTTGTCAATTTTATTAATCCTTTCAAAGAACCAGCTTCATGTCCTGTTGATTCTTTCTGTAGTTTTTCTGTTTTCTATCTCATTTATTTCTGCTCTAATCTTTATTATTTCTTTTTTGTGGGGGGGTGACTGTAGGTTTTCTCTATTGAACTGTTTCTAATTGTTGTAGATGGTGTATTAATGTGTTAATTTTGGTTCTTCTTTTTGGATGTGTGCGTTTATTGCAATAAATTGTTCTCTCAGCACGGCTTTCACCATGTCCCAAAGATTTTGGTATGTTGTGTTTTTGTTCTCACTTGTTTCTAAGAACTTTATGAGTTCACATTTAATTTCTTATATCCAGTTGCTTTTCAAAAGGGTGCTATTCAGTTTCCATGTATTTGACTTTATTTACTTGGTCTTGCTATTGTTAATTTCTAATTTGATAGCATTGTGTTCTGAGAAGATGCTTTGTAGTATTTTGATATTAGTAAATTTATGGAGGTTTGTTTTGTGACCTAAGACATGGTCTATTCTGGAGAAAGTTCCATGTGCACTGGAAAAGAATGCATATTGTGCCGTTGTTGGCTTGAATGCTCTGTACACATCTATGATCCAGTTGGCTTATTTTGTTGTTGAGTTCTTCTTTGTCTTTGTCAAATTTCTTTCTGTTTGTTCTATCCATTTTTGAAAGTGGTGTATTAAAATCGCCCATGATTATTGTAGATTTGTCTTCTTCTTTCTTCAAATCTGTTTGAGTTTGCTTTGTATATTTTGGAACTCTTTTATTGGAAGCATAGATATTTATTATGGTTATGTCATCTTGTTCAATTGTCCCTTAATCATGATATAATGTCCATCTATCTATTAGGCTAGTTTTTGCCTTAAAGTTTATTTTGTCTGAGATTAGTACTGCCACTCCTGTTCGTTTTTTATTGCAATTAGCTTGGTTTTTTTTTGTTTTTGTTTTTTTTTTTTTCTATCCTTTGACTTTTTTTTTATTTCAGTTTTTTATTGTGGATTGAGTGAAAGTTTACAGGGCATATCATCAGTTTTACATTCAACAAATCATATACCTTGCTTCATTACATTGATTATAATCCCCTCCATTTACCATCATTTAACAGTATTTCTCTCTATCCACTTTAGGTTTTTTAAAAAACACACAAACAAACAAACAAACAGAAAAAAAAAAACCACTCAGGCATATATAATAATTTACATCTCCAAATGGCACATTCTGCAAGTCCGCCTCCTGGCCACCAGCTCTTAATCCTTCTCTTCTTAGTTCATAAATCTAGAGTCCTCAGCAGCTCCCCTTCTCCATGCCCCCATCT
Organism: Chrysochloris asiatica; assembly: GCF_000296735.1. Taxonomy (NCBI): domain Eukaryota; kingdom Metazoa; phylum Chordata; class Mammalia; order Afrosoricida; family Chrysochloridae; genus Chrysochloris; species Chrysochloris asiatica. The sequence continues at coordinate 9,470,648 of NW_006408562.1, read as the reverse complement.
CTGCCTCCATCTCTGGCACTGCTGCTTCTCTGGATAAGGTCCTGTATTCTGCTTTTGAGTTCCTCTCTTGATGGTCCTAGGGTCCTCTGTTTCTGGACTGTAAGATTAACCACTCCCCTTTTTTTGTTACAAAACTTCTACCTTTACAATTGTGATGGTCATGATTAGTCATGATAACAGTTCTTCACTATTGAATCATATGAATCTTATCCCAATCTCTTTTCACCAGACCCATCTAGACAAGATGACAGCTATTCAGTGGGGACTCTCTTTCCCCCCATACTCTTAAACTAAACTCCCTCTTGAAACCTTGTAAGCCAGCACTTCGTATCTTTATTGTCCTCTCATTTTAGGTAGCCAATGTCTAAGTTGCCCGTCCCTATCTACCCTGTGTACAGAGCACATAGCATTGATACTTGATTTGAAGACTCTTTCCCTCTCTGTTGGTATTTAGAGTAACTACCACTCTTATCCTTTGACTTTTAAGCTATTTTTGTCTCTGTGTGTAAGATGTGTCTCTTGCAGACAGCATATTGAAAGACCTTGTTTTCTTATCTATTAGGCCACCCTCTGTCTCTTTAACTGGTGCATTTAATCTGTTTACATTCAGTGTAATTATCGTTAGGTATGGATTAATTGCTGTCATTGTGTTTGCTTTTTGTGGTGTTGCTGCTTTCTTTGTTCTATGTGTCTTCCTTTACTGAGTTCATGCTTTTTGTGTTCTTTCTTGTGAGTTTCCTCATAGTTTTAATGTTCTTCTTGGATTTTCATTTTCTTGGTATGTTGTGAAGTGTTAATTTTATTTGAGGTTACCTTATAGTACATTAATTTTTCCCTCTAGTTAGTGTAGTCTATTTTGTCCTTCCATCTACCTGACCTTCTCACCATCTGGATCTCTGTTCCTATGTGTTTACCTTCTTTTACATTGTAATTGTTTTGATCACAGACTGACCTTCCAGAGTCTCTGAGTTTGTTCTTAGAGTTTTGTTCTGTTCTTTCAATTTAGTTCTGGGGGGTGCTGCCACATATGTCAATCTTTGATTGTTGTCTGTTCTTGTTGGTTCTCAGGCCACAGAATTCCCTTTAGGATGTTTTGTATTACAGGGTTAGCTGTGGAAAAATCCCTTAGCTTTTGTTTATCCTGGAATGTTTTGATTACATTATTGTATTTGATCGATAGCTTTGCTGGATAAAGGATTTTTGGTTGACAGTTTTTTTTCTTTCAGTTTTTTTTATATGTGTCTCCCCATTGCCTTCTTACTTGCATGGTTTATGCTGCAAGATCCCAGCTTAATCTGATGTGCTTGCCTTTGTATGTTACACTTCTCTTGTCCCTAGCTGCTTTCAAGATTCTCTCCTTATCTTTGATTTTGGAGAGCTTGATTATGATATGTCTTGGTGATTTTCTTTTGGAGTCTATCCTTCCTGGAGTTCGTTGAGCTTCTTGAATGTTTATTTTCTCACTTTCCAGGATGTTAGGGAAATTTTTTTCCAGCAGTTCTTCAACTATTTTCTCTGTGGACTTGTGTGATTCTTCCTTTACCTGTATGCTGATAATTCTTAAGTTAGTCCTCTTTATGTTGTCCAACATGAATCTTAGACCTTTTTCAAAATTTTTTATCCTTTTTTCTGTTTGCTCTTCTATCTTAGTGGTATTGAGAGATTTGTCTCCCAGTTCACTAGTTCTGGCTTCCATCTCTGCTATTCTACTTCTTTGCCCTTTCAGTTTATTGCCTATTTCTGATCATTTGGACCTCTTTCTGTAGGTTTTGAATTGTTTCCAATGTTGTATCTATCTTATTTGATTGTTCCTATAGCGCTTTCCTGACTTCTTCCTTATTTTTCTCAACTCCATTGTATAGTGTTTTGAAACATTTTATAATCATTTTTTTCTGAATTCCTTCTCAGACACTTACAAAGCCTGCCCTCCTTCTAGGATATAGTCCAGGTCTATCTCCAGGTCATTTGTCTCAAACATTTTATCTTGTTTCTGGACATGTGCTGATGGGTCATCTGCTTTTGCTTCTTGGACATGTTTAGTGTTTATCTGTGGCCTTAGTACTTAATTGAGTGTGTGTTTTGGTATTTTTTATGCATCTGATTGCCTCCAGGTAGATGTGATCAAGATGTGGGCTTCCCTTTTCACTCTTCTTTTTGCTCAACTCAGAGTAACTTTTGCAGGTGTTGTCTGTCTCTCTGGTGTATGGCAGTTGGTATTGGTCCTTGCCTGGATTTTTTTATTTTATTGAGTGTGATTGTGTCTTGACTCTATGGCAGCAATTGCTGTCCCTTCGTAGGTAATATAGGGAGAGAAAGAGTCCTCCAAAGGTAGAAGGGGGAGCATAAAACAGCAACAGCAAAAAAAAAAAAAAACAGGTAAAAACAATAACAACAACAACAACAAAACTAGATTGATACGGTAGTCTATAATCACAGAAATGGTAGAGGAGGGAGAGAAGAAGAAAGAAAGAAATCTGTAGCCTAATATGAGTATGACTTTAATGTCCTCTTTCAGCTACTTACCTTCAAGGCCGTCTGATAGATTTCAAGATGCCACTTTTGTTGTTATGCTATATCTCAGGATTAATTTAATTTTCCACCTGGTTTGTTTTTAAACTCTCTTTCCCTCTCCACACCCCTTGTTCTGGCCTTTTCCCTTTAAAAAAAAAAAAAGTTCAGGGCCAGTTCTTGGGCTGAGAGTATCTGTGTGCTGCATGCATGGCAGAAGAAACCACCAGTGGTGGAGTGCGGGGTGTCCTCTCAGGAAGCCCCTCTAATTACCAGAATGGAGGTTCACAAACAGTGGGTGGCCAATGAACATATACCAAAACAAACAAAGAAAAAACCAAAGAAAAAATCAGAACAAAGCAAAACCGACAAAGTATTTTGTGCACTTTTGCTCCAAGGTTCCCACAGTGTTATTCCATGGTGGGTGTGCTCCACCACTTGGTCTTACCATTTGGTCTTACCCAAGTTGTCGGCTCTGGGCCGCCAAGCCAGGCAGATCCCAAAGTACATGATTTCCCACTTCCACCACAAGTTTTACCAGTTACAAGCCTTCATACCTTTTAACATTCAGCGTAGTGGTTACGAATCGGGCTGCGAACCGAAAGGTCAGCAGTTCAAAGCTACCAGCTGTTCTGTGGGAGAAAGATGAGGCTTTCTGCTCCCGTAAAGATATACAGCCTTGGAAACCCTGTACAGGGTCGCTATGAGTCAGAACCGACTCCATGGCACATGACAGCAGCAGCAGCATATGTGGGTCAGAATTTTGGAGCTCTGCCCTGAACCTGTCTCTCCCAGTATCCCATGGTATTGTCGACAGCAAACTTCACTGCACCGCTACCCTATCCACCATCAAGCCCTACCTCTCCCTACCCTGTTCTGTATTCTTGCTTATGGTGTTCATTTAGCTCAGCAGTGCCCCTTTCTCCCACCTAAAATGAACAATATTCTTTCACCATACTTATTCAACCTGTATGCTGAACAAATCATCTGAGAAATGGGGTTATATGAAGAAAAATGGGGCATCAGGATTGGAGGAAGACTCAGTAACAACTTGCAATATGCAGATGATACAACCTTGCTTGCTGAAAGTGAAGAGGACTTTAAATACTTACTGATGAAGATCAAATACCACAGCCTTCAATACAGATTGCATCTCAATGTAAAGAAAACAAAAGTCCTCACCACTAGACCAATAAACAACATTCTTATCAACGGAGAAAAGACTGAAGTTGTCAAGGACTTCATTCTTCTTGGATCAACTATCAGCACTCATGGAAGCAGTAGTCAAGAAATCAGACAACGTAGTACATTAGGCAAATCTGTTGCAGAAGACCTTTTTAAAATATTGAAGAGCAAAGATGTCAGCTTGAGGACTAAGTAGCGCCTGACCCAAGCCATGGTATTTTCAGTAACCACATATGCATGTGAAAGCTGGACAGTGAGTCAGGAAGATCATAGAAGAATTGATGCATTTGAGATATGGTGTTGGAGGAAAATATTGAAAGTACCGTGAACTTCCAAAAGAACAAACAGATCTGTGTTGGAAGAAGTACAATCAGAGTTCTCCTTGGAAGCCAGGATGACCAGACTTCGGTTTTCATAGTTCAGACATATTGTCATGATGGACCAGTCACTGGGGAAAGATATCATCTTTGGTAAAGTGGAGGATCCGAGAAAAAGAGGAAGACCTCCAAAGAGATCAACTGGCATAGTGGCAGCATCAGTGGGCTCAAACAGCATCGATTGTGAGGTTGGCCCAAGGTCAGTCCGTGTTTCATTCTGTTGTGCATAGGGTTGCTATGAGTTGCTATTGACTTGATGACACCTAACAGCAACAACAAAATGAACCAGGGGTCCTGGTGTGGTGCTATAGGATAAGCACTGGATGGCTAACAGCAAAGTCATTGGTTCAAACCCATCAGCCACTTTGGAAACTCTATATATGGTTGTCATGTGTTGAATCTGACTAGATGTCACCTAACAAGAATAAACTGAACAAACTCATACTTTTCATTGCGCCTCAGTGTCATATCTCAGCAGAATCCTTTTTTCATGGCCTGTCCCTCCTTAGCCTCCCTACTGAGATGGATGAAAGGTACCATTCTTCTAACAGCAGTGTTTTCCTCTTTCAAATGGGGATAACTACTGAAAAACTTTTGTGTACTTTCCATGCTTCTACGGCTGAGAAATAGTCTTTTTTTATTTTTTTTTTATTTTCCAGGTCACATTTTCTATTCTTAACTATACCTGCATCAGTTTAAATTGTCATTACCCAATATATGCTGTCTAACTGAAGCCACAGAGACTGAACTTCAGAAAATAAATGAAATGTTTGTCATTGTTATTGTCACAATAAAATAGAATTAAGCAAATTCATTCTTGCTATCTTCATGTAACATAACAGAGTGGAATTCTCTGAATACTTTTCATAATACAAATTGTGATCATTATGTTTTTAAAATATTTTATTCTCACCTGACTTCTCATTTATGGATTGTATTATCTTTTAGTATGCAGTCTTTAGCTGTCTATCCATCATTCTAATTAATACTTCAGCTATGTCCTTTACCAGTTCAGAGTTAGGAGGAGTGTCATTTATTTTGGAGAAAGGTCTTGATATGTGATTGGAAAGACTGGAAAAGTCTAACCTTTTAGTAAGAGAATTGTATAAAGGAAGGTAAATGATCGAAATGAATTTTATTTATTTTGTTGTAGAGAATTTACACAGCACAATATATACCAATTCACAGTTTCTAATTGCAAAATTCGGTGATTGATTACATTTATTGACTTGTTTCCATTTTCATCCTTCTTTTCTAAGTTGTTCCTTCCTCATTAACATAAACTCACTGTCTCTTAAGTTTGCTGTTTAATCTCTTGACTTGCTGTTATCAATTTGATCACATAAAGATAGATCTTAAAAGAACACAATGTACAAGGTAGACATTTTTTTAATATAATGTTTCATTGTGTTTTTGGTGAGGGTATACACAGAAAATGAGATTCTTTTTTAATACATTTCTATATTGGGCTAAGTAGAAAGTATGTATATGCAATATATGCATTCATATATGTATGGATTTACTCCACACATAATATTGCATTCACAGTATATTAGATTGTTTTTTAATCATTTCTATACTGGGGTAAGTGGAAAGTATATAAATCCATTCATATATGCATGGATTGATTCCAAACAAACACATTTAAACATGTATTTGATAGCAAGTTCTCTCAGTAATACATTTATCTTAGTCCCATTAGAGTGCCTTCAAAAACAGTTCCATTCAAAACAGTGGTTTCTTAGGGGATCTGCTGTGTCAGTTATATTCAAAGCAGAGAGCTCAGCTCAGAAGGTTATGGAGATGGTATTTGGATTTCCCAAGGGGTCATCTTGATAGACTTTTTTTTTTTTCAAAGGCTTCAGAAGTGTGATCACAGGGACTTATAATGAAGAAGTTTTTTTTTAAAAAGCTGAAAACTACGGTGGTAAAAGATCAGGAAAGTAGTGCCAGAGAACTTTTTTCCCATCACAGTATATCTGCTCATTCTTTGAGGGTAACAAGGATTGTCCTATGAGAATTTTGTTTGGAAACTTTACCCCATCCACCCTACAAACTTGATCTTGCCCCACTCAGATTTCTTTTTGTTCCCCAAACTCAAAGAACATTTAAAAGGAACATGACTTGAGTAGTTTGAGGTTGCTAAAATGGCGATTTTGTCATTCTGTAAATTAAAGAGTATAGAATTCTTTGGGAGAAAGTTTAGAGAGATGGAAACCTCACTTTCAGAAGTGTATAGACCTTGATGGTGGTTATGTCAAGAAACAATAGGTTCACATTTTGATGTTTGTGTTTAATAAAGATTTTTATTATTTTGTAGCAGTACTTTTGGCTAACTCGGGTGCATTTTGTTCAGTGACATTGGTTATATTTTTCACAGTGTATCTGCATTCTCCTGATTTCTATTCTGGTTTCACTGCCCTCCTTACCTTCTTATCTTTGCTTTATCATAACTGTTGAGCATTTGTTGATGTTGATACTGATTCTACTCTCCCCTTCTGAAGTTAGAGGAGATCAGATGATGCTGTTTTTATGCAGGTATATGCCAACAGAAAGGAACTCTGGTAGCGTAGTGGTTACGAATTGGGCTGCTAATCTCAGGGTCAGCAGTTTGAAACTACCAGCTGTTCCGCAGGAGAAAGATGAGGTTTTCTGCTTCTGAAAAGATTTACAGCCTCGGAAACCCTATACAGGGTTGCTATAAGTTGGAACCAACTCCATGACACATAACAACAACAACTTGCCAACAGAAACTATTACACACATATTCATATACTAAATATGCCTTATTGTACACACATATAATGCATATTAATCTATGCAACTACACACATGTTTGGGTTGCACTTTTGTTGCAAAATTATGCACATTATAGCATTTATTTAAAATGCCCCTTATATACTTCTTAGTGTCATCGTTTTCTTTAGTCAGGATGTTCACACTTAACCCACTTTCAGTTTTGCCTTTCCCATTTCCCCCAATTGACAACTCTCTACTATCTAGAGAGTGATTCCTCTTCCTTCCCTGGTAACCATCATTGAACATTAATTTCTGTATGCCTAGTCTTGTCTTCTTATTAAATGGGAGACTGCAATATTTATCCATTTGTGAATGTCTTTATATCATGCAACATAATGTCATCCACTTCAGTCCTATTATGAGATATTTTGGGAACTCAACATTATTCTTCATTGCTGCATAGTATTCTGTTGTATCACATTTAATTTATCCATTAGGCTGTTTCCATATTTTTCCTTTTGTGATTAGTGTTTCAAAGAACATAGGTATGTATACATCCATTCATGTCATCTCCACTAGGTCTGTTCCATACATACCTAAGACTGGATTACTGAAACATAAGGCATTTCTGTTTCTAGTTTTTTGAGAAAGTGTCATACTGCTTTCCATAATTGTTATTCCATTTTACATCCCCACCAGCAGTGCATAAAAACTCCACTTTCCCCACACCCTTACCAACATTTGCCATTTGTTTGTTTTTGACCTATGCCATTTTAGCAGGGGAGAAATCGTACCTAACTATAGTTTTGATTTTACATCTCTCTAATGGCTATTGAGAACTCCTGGCTTGGCACTATAGTATAATCACTGGCCTGCAAATCATAAGGTCGGTAATTCAAATCCACCAACTGCTCCTCGGAAACTCTATACAGGGTCACTATGAGTTGGAACCTAATCAATGGTACTCAACAACAACAATGGCTATTGAATGCAGCAGTCAAGAAATCAAGTAACACATTACATTAGGCAAGTCTGCAAAAGAACCGTTTAAAATGATCAAGAGAAAAAGTGTTACTGGAAGACTAAGGTATGTCTGATCCAAGCTGTGGTATTTTCAGTCAGCTCATGTGAATGTAAAAGTTGGATGATGAATAAAGGAGACAGTAGAAGAATTCATGCTTGTGAGTTATGGTGCTGGAGAAGAATACTGAAAGTACCATGCACTGTCAGGAGAACAAACAAATCTGTGTTGGAAGAACTACAACCAGAATGCACCTTAGAAGCAAGAATGGTGAGACCTTGTTTACTGAACTTTGGACATGTTGTCAGGAAAGATTAGTCCCTGGAAAAAGACATCAAGCTTTAAAAGGTGGAAGGTCAGTGAAAAGAGAAAGACTTCTAAAGAGATGGATTGAAACAGTGGCACCAACAATGGGCTCAAACATAGCAACAGTTTTGATGATGTCACATCACAGGACTGGGCAGTGTTTTGTTCTGTTGTGTGTAGGGTCACTGTGAGTCAGAACTAATTTGACGGCACTTAACAACACTAACTTCATAGCTAATGATACTTCATGGCTAATGATTGCAAACACCTTTGCATATGTTTGTTGACTGCTTGAATGTCCTCTATGGAGAAATGTCTGTTTATGGCTTGCATATATATATATATATATATACACACACGCGCGCGCACGCACACACACACACACACACACACATATACACACACAAGGAGCTCTGGTAGTGTAGTGGTTACGAATCGGGCTGTGAACCGCAAGGTCAGCAATTCGAAACTACCAGCCGCTCTGCGGGAGAAAGATGAGGCTTTCTGCTCCCGTTAAAGATTTATAGCCTCGGAAACCCTGTACAGGGTTGCTATGGGTCAGAACCGACTCGATGGCACTTAACAACAACAACATATATATACATACACAGAGAGAGAAATGGGCAAGCCATAAACAGACATTTCTTCATAGAAAGAGAAAGAGAGATAGAAAAGTTTATTGTCAAGTTAAATGGCTTACAATTGTAGAGTTCATGTCCAGAGCAGAAGAGAGAGAGAGAGACTTTTCCACATGTCCATTATATTGGAAACAGGCCACACCCCCCAAGGAAGCATCCTTTCAATTGATTGCTGTTCATCCCAACTTCTAAAATCTGAAAGTCCTGGCTAAGTCAAGTTGGCACAGAACCCTAGTTATTCTAGTACCCTGCTTGTCATCTTGAAACCTATAAACTCTATGTATAAATTCAAAATAAAGAAAATTGTAAAGTCATACTTTAGCCTAACATTATATAATTAAAACAACTGAAAATGCACTGGTCCCATAGATCTCTCATATTTCACAAATAAACAAAGCAAGAAATGTGATGCATATATGTAAAAACAAAAAATATATATATGTATATTCATTTAAATGTCTAAAGGGCATATTTTACAAGCCAGTCTCCTGCCCATAGGCACACAGTCTTACTGAATCCATAGGTCTAGAATCCATTACTGCTCTGTCTTTCCATGCAACCACCTTTGCTACCATCTCTGCTGTAGCCACTTTTCCAGGCAGGGATCCCAGGCTCCACTCATGCTCTTCCTTAATGATGGTCCTGAGAACATCTGTTCATGAAGTGAAAGATAATCACTCCCTTCTTTTAGTTATACATCTCCTACAATTACACTTTTGACAATCACAATTAATCCTACTAACAGCTACTTATAATTGAAATCATAAAACCATATTAGCTCATTCCCCACCCCATTTCACCATACCCATCTGGAAAAAAGGAAAATTAGTGAGTAATCTCCTTTGTCCCTTCATTCTAAAACAAAGCACACCCGTGAATGTTTGTAAGCCAGACACATCATACCATTATAGCCCTCTATATTTGACAGTCAGTGTCTAAATCGCCTATCCTTATCGACTGAAAGAGGAAAATATTGAAGATGCCATGGGCTGCTAAAAGAACAAACAAATCTGTGTTGGAAGAAGTGCAGCCAGAATGTTCCTTGGAGGCCAGGATGGCCAAACTTCATCTTTCATACTTAGGACATATTGTCAGGAGAGACTAGTCACTGGAAAAGGATATCATGTTTGGTAAGGTGGAGGATCAGAGAAAAAGAGGAAGACCCCAGCGAGATGGATTGGCAAAGTGGCAGCATCAATGGGCTCAAGCGTGGCAACAATTGTGAGGTTGGTCCAGGATTGGGCAGTATTTTGTTCTGTTGTGCATAGTGTCAGTACTGACTCAATGGCACCTAACAACAACATTGACTGAGGGAAAAAAAGCATGTTTCTAGATCTGAAGAATCTTCCATTCTGGTTGGAATTTTGAGCAACTGCATCCATAAGCAAAAGTTTCATCCAACAAACCGTATCAATTTACACTTGTTCACAGTATCAAACATCTTTATTGTCTTCTGGTCAGGTTCTGGTCAGTTTATCCGTAACAATCCAAACTAGGTCAAGTGAGTACCTGCTGCAAGTTTGAGAGTTCACACACCTCCCTGCATTTTATACCAGCTGACCCTTCACTCACATTCCTAGCCCCCAGGAGCTAAGTCAGTGTCCCTGGACTCAGAAGTTCACACAACACCCTAACCTTTAGGCTAGCCAGCCTTCTTTCTCCTCTTATCTCAAGCTCAAAGGGTGCCAATGAAGATGTCCAAACTCAGTCTGTGTCTTCACTGTTGTGCTTCCCCAAATTCCACTCACACGTAGACCCAGGTGGTCACCATTAACCTGGTGCTCCTTAACTTTCAGTCCAAGAAAATGGGGTTTTCTCTGATGGGCCATCTTTACTTGCCTTGATGCCTCTGAAACTCAAAACACAAAACTATCTGCATTTTTTTTCTGCTTGCTTTCAATCAGGAATCTCAGGTTCTCCCAGAATTTCTGGCTTGGTCTTTGAGCTTTTCAAATGTAAATGTACCAATTGTGAAGGTTCTGGGTGGGGCTCAGGATTCCACCTATAGTCCAATATTCTACAATGGTTTAAGCCAAGAAACCTGTTTTGGGGAGCAATTTTTAACTCCTCTTTAAGTAAATCCAATTAAGTAAAGGCTGAAGGCAAGCTCTCTATAATCATCTCACCCAATATTCTTTTCCATCACACATGCATACTTATCATACAAGAGAAACCAATATCCATAAGGTAGTTAAACACTAAACCTTTTAAAACATTCAAGTTCAATCTTCTCCCTTGGACTAACTCCCTTCATATGTATGTATATGGCCTTAAGCCTCTGACAGAGTGGATTCCAGTAGGCCCTGGCCACAGATCAGCTATCTTTTATATCCAGGGTCACATCAGCTCCAGGCAATTCCGGAAGTTGTTTTCCCCTCAGCTGAATCTGAGGTTTGGATTTGTTTCAGTTCCTTGAGCTTGAGAAATGCTGAAGATGTTCTTTTTTCAGTTTTCTGTCTCCAGGTCTTTCACAGTTCATTATAGTACTTTGTCTTTTGGCACTGCCATTTGAAAACTCCTGTGCAGCTTTTATGCATCCTTTCTCCCAGTCATGAAGAAAACAAAAGGTCATTTTAAAAGATGGGAAAGAAAGGAAGGACAAAAATAGATGTCAATAGCAAATTCCAATGTCTCTTTCTGACATCCATTTTTGTCTATCCTTTCTTTCCTATATTTTTAATGACCTTTTGCTTTCTTTGTGTATGATGTTTCTGATGTC
>NW_006408562.1:9457111-9458283 GCF_000296735.1 Chrysochloris asiatica | reverse complement strand
AAAAGCTTTGCTTATTCACATCATTAAGGCCAGCTCTACCTTGAGGAAGCAGCTCTTCCTCAAGAGATCTACCTCTTCTTCTTCCTAGTCTGTCTTAGTCTAGAAGCTTCTCTGCTGGTATGTAACTCCATGCTGGTATTACAATCAATGAATCTCTGTTTTCCCTCTAGTCTCGTTTTTTCCTTTCCTTTCAGTTGGTGCTTAGTCTGTTTGTTCACCTCTCCATTTGATATTCTGGGTTGCAAGGTTGTTATTTGTGTCCATTTATCTCATTTCTTGAGTCTTTCATGTAATGGAGTATTATGGTGCATTTATCTGGGCTGCCATTTTATCCAGAATTCTCCAAGGCAGGCATTTTTCACTAGTAAAGCTACACTATTCCTTTGTTTTTTGAAGAGTACAGAGAATATTTTTTTATAATATTTAAAGATTATCTCAAAGCAATAGTTTCAAGTGCTCATACAGCCTCCATGACTCCAAGAAGTCTGGAAGCCATTGAGAACTTGAATTTCTTTTCTACATCTTGCCCCTTTTGATCAGGATTTTTCTGTGCAATCTTTTATCAAAATGTCCAGTAATGGTCGTTAGACATATTCACTTTCTTCTGATCTCATGGCAAAGGAGACAGGTTGTTCTTAGAGGTAATCAGTCATTCATTCTAGTTTTTCCTCCTATTCCTGAGTCTCATTTTTGCTCTATTGCTCCAAGCAATTGTTGTGCCTTTCATGGCTGCTTGTAAACTTTTAAGACCCTAAGCACTACACAACAAATTAGGAGGTAGAAGAGAAGCATTAAACATGTTATTAGGCCAATTAATTGGGATGTTTCAGGAAACATGTCCCTAAACCTTCAAGTCAAGAAAACAAATCCCTTGAGATGTTTGTGTTAAACCAGAACTTCTAATAATTGTCTGTGCACCTCTTCCTTTCATCAGTGTGCTTTTTCCTTCACAATAAATGGAACTTCAGTACTACATAAGGTATATCCTTTCTCCCTCCCACCCACTACTGTTGTTAAGTGCCATCAAGTCAGTTCTGACTGAGAGAGACCCTGTACATGATTTTCAAGCAGCAGCTCATGGGTTTGAACCAGCAACTGTGTGATTATCAGTCCAGAATTTATCATACAGCACCATTAATAAATGTTCTTTTTTATAAATGAGATCACACAAT
>NW_006408562.1:9453819-9456156 GCF_000296735.1 Chrysochloris asiatica | reverse complement strand
AGGATTACTATGAGTTGAAACAAAACCAATGGCACTTAACAACAACTTGTCACTGTTTGTTGGACATACTCTGACTAATTCAAACCAAACTATCTTTTCTTAAAGCACATCCAATCAGATAGTAGTCTTAACTGTACATTTCATTTAACCGGATATTCTTCACCTAAAATTCACAGTCTACTGGTGTGGCACTGTAGGATCAGCACGGGACTGCTAACCAACCATAAGGTTGGCAGCTCAAACCCACCAGCTGCTCCTCAGAAAGGTCACTATGAGTTGGTATCGACTTGATGGCACTTAACACCAACTATATAGAGAAGTGAATTGTCATTTTACAACAATTATGTATACTAGAAAATAAATCAAATATATTCATTCAACTCTCAAAACAGATGTGAGAGGAGCAGAAACAGACATTGTTAATTACTGTGTTGGAAGTAAATGCTATTGCTGTAGAATTATTCAACTGATTCTCTCACAGAGTTAATTCAAATGCATAAGGGAGGTAGAGAGTGCATTTTTTAGAGGAATTACCTGTCATTTCCATGAGAAACTAATGAGGTACCACAGGATGCTGAGTTAAGACATTATCTCAGCTCAGCACATAGGTGACCTCCCTCAGCATTTTGGCATGAAACTTTTCAGCAGGTCACACTATGCCGTAGAATTTGAGATTTCGTCATGACACTCCTTTACTTACAACAGAATCCTATGTATGTCAAGGCTGTGTTAAAGCTCTTACATATATAGTTCATGTCAATCAAAAAAAATTTTAGTATTACTTTTGCTTATAAAGAAATTATAATAAGGTTCAGCACATATGCATTAAGTTTTTGTATGTAATTTCATACAATTCATTAGAATAGTTAAATCTTGTTGATGTTGTTAAGTGTTGAGTTGGGTTCCGGCCCATAGGGAACCTGTATAGGGTTTCCAAGGAGCTACTGGTGAACTTGAACCATCAACCTGGTGGTTCAAACTGACTTTGCAGTCCAGCACATTAGCTCACAGTGCAACACTAGGTAGACAAGGCATGTTCTCCACCAAAGCTTTGATTAGGTCCGCTATCCAATGACTTAAATAGTCACTTCAGTTGGTAAAATAGTAAATTATGTTTCTTGTGTTTAATCATTACTGCTGCTGGTGGTGGTTGCTAGGTACCATTGAGTTGGTTTCAGTTCATAGCGACCCTGTACACAGCAGAAACACTGACCAGGCCTTGGCCATCCTTAAAATTGTTGATACATTAGAGCTCATTGTTGCCACGGTGTCAGTACATCTCATTGAAGGTCTTTCTCTTTTTTGTTGATTCTCCACTTTACCAAGCATGGTGTCCTTTTCCGGGAAGTGATCCTTCAGGATAACGTGTCCGAAGCATTAGAGATGAAGTTTCCCCATCCTTATCTCTAAGCAGCATTTTTGTAGCACTTCTTCCAAGACAAATTTGTTTATTCTTCTGGCAGTCCATGGTCCTTTTAATATCTTCTCAAAATCATAATTCAAACTGTTATTCAGACTCTTCTATGGTCTTTCTTATTCATTGTCTAATGTTCACATGCATATGTGGTTATTGAAAATTCCATGCTTAGATCAGATGCACCTTAGACTTCAAACTGATGTCTTTGCTCCTTAACACTTTAAAGAAGTCTTGTGCAGCAGATTTGCCTGGTATAATAATATATATATCATTTGATTTCCTGACGGCTGCTTCTATGAGTGTTGATTGTGGATAAAAACAAAATGAAGTCTTTGACAACTTCAATCTCTTCTCTATTTATCATTATGTTATTTATTGGTCCAGCTGTGAGAACTTTTGTTTTCTTTACATTGAGGTGCAATCCATAATGAAGGCTGAGGTTTCTGATTTTTATCAGGAGGTCCTAATGTGGCGCTATAGGTTAATGCACTGGACCACAAGGTCGATTTAAACTGTGAAGTCAGCAGTTCAAACTCACAGCAGCTCCTTGGTAAACCCTGTATAGAGTTCTTATGGGTCAGAACATACTTGATGGCACTTAACAACAGCAACAATAATTTTAAGTGCTCTTTACTCCCAGCAAGCAAAGTTGTGCCATCTTCATATTGTAGGTTGTTAGTGAGTCTTCCTCCAATCCTGATTCCTTGTTCTACGTCATGTAATCCAGTTTCTCAGATTATTTGACCAGCTAGGAATTGAATATAATTCTTTCATGTGTATTAGACATTGTTTGAGTAAGAAAAGACCTGGACTTACATAATGGGCTCTTCCAAAGTTTACCAGCAGGTACACTGAAGAAAGCAAAGAACTTCACTAATCCTTAGGTTTCTTGTCCATAAGTAGAGTAATTACACCTACTT
>NW_006408562.1:9451908-9452595 GCF_000296735.1 Chrysochloris asiatica | reverse complement strand
AACAACAACAACAACAACAACAGCATGGACATCTGGCCCATAGTGACCATGTAGGGAGTGCTAGTTCCTTTCCTTTCCTTCCACTCATAGATCTCCACACTGTTTTTTATCTTCTTAAGTTTGGGTTTTGTTTAGACAGACACTCATTAAAGCTTTGCTTAAGATTTCTACTCAGTAGCCAACATTACATCAGCCTGTAGCTATCATCTTGATCCCAAATATCTTTATAGATATTTTTTTAAAGTATTGCTCCACACATATGGAGTTGTTTTAGTAAATCATATAGATTTACTAAATCTATATGGGCCAACTATAGATTAGAAATCAGTTTTCTAAAATACCATGCCTTGAAGGAATTATAAAGGAAATCTATTCCAACAGTTCACAAACTTGACTTTTCATAAATATCTAGAGAACTTCTTAAAATACCGAAGTTAGGAATCAACCCCCCAAAACAATTGAATCCAAATATGTATGTATGTATTTATTTTTGAGTTCTAGTTCATTGATTTCCACTTAGACCTTTGTTATTACTTTTTTCCCCTTGAATACTTTAGGCTTAATGAATTATTTTTCTAACTTTTTAAGGTGGAACAAGGCATTGATTTAGTCCTTTTTTCTAATATAGGTGCTTGGTGCATTAATTTTCCTTCTAATAGCACCTGAAAGAATACAGTGTTTTGATTT
>NW_006408562.1:9425775-9439356 GCF_000296735.1 Chrysochloris asiatica | reverse complement strand
TGGCTTCTAACTTTTAATAAAAATATACTAAAGTGTAGGAGAGTCAAAATCCAAAGTAAAGGGATACTAATAAAATCATGAATAAATCAGAGAATGATTCAAAAGAAAATAAATAAATAAGTAGGGGCTTGCGCATATATTTCTTGTGGCTTTGCCATCCAAAGAAAATAATTCATTGTAGCTCTGCTAAAACAATGAATTCTTCCATGCACAGGTTTCCCCGTGTCTCATTTATTTATTTTAATTCCTCGATTAATATGTCTCAATTTATTTATTTTAATTTCTTAATTAAATTATGGCGCTTGCCAAATTTCCCTTCAATTCATATTTTGTTGAGTGTGATTATCAGGAATGGATGTTGGATTTTCTCAAATGCCTTTTCTGCATCAATTGATATGATCATGTGGTTCTTTCCCTTTTTCTTTCTTTATGGACTACAATGATTGCTTTTCTAATGTTGAACAATCTTGCATCCCTTTTATGAAACCCACTTGATATATATATTTTTTCATGTGTTGCTGAATTCTGTTGGCTAGGATTTTGTTGAGAATTTTTGCATCTATATTCCTGAGGGATATTGGTCTATCATTTCCTTTCTTAGTAACGTCCTTCCCTGGTTTTGGTATGAGGGTTATGTTTCCTTCACAAAATGTATTTAGGAAGTATTCCATCCTCTTCTATATTCTGGAATCATTTGAGTAGAATTGGTGACAGCTCTTCTCTGAATGTTTGGTAGAACTCACCAGTGGAGCCATCTGGGCCTGGACTTCATTTGGTTGGGAGCTTTTTGATGACCTGATCATTTTTTTCTTTTGTCATGAGTCTATTCAAGTTTTCTACTTTACTCTTTGTAAGTTTAGATAGGTCGTGTTTTTATAAAAATATATCTATCTCTTCTAAGTTTTCAAATTTGTCGGAGTACAACTCTTCATAGTATTCTGTATTATCCTCTTTATTTCCTTTGGTTCCATTGTGACATCGCCCGTGTGGTTTCTGATGCCTTTTATTTGTGTCTTTTCCCTCTTTTCTTTTGTTAGGTTTGCTAATAGTTTGTCAATTTTACTAATCCTTTCAAAGAACCAGCTTCTTGTCCTGTTGATTCTTTCTGTAGCTTTTCTGTTTTCTATCTCATTTATTTCTGCTCTAATCTTTATTATTTCTTTCCTTTTAGTGACTGTAGGTTCCCTCTGTTAGTCTGTTTCTAATTGTTGGAGATGTCCATGGTATTTTAATGTTCTTCTTCAACACTGTAATCAAATGTATTAATTAATCTGTGCCCTCTCTTATTCATTGTCCAACTTTCACATGCATATGTAACAACTGAAAAGAACATGGCTTAGGTCAGGAGCACCTGACGTTAGTCCTCAAACTGATATATTTGCTCTTGAACACTTTAGTGTTGATTAGTGTTGATTGTGGATCCAAGAAAAAGGAAGTCTTTCACACCTTCAATCTTTTCTCCATTTGTCTTGATAGCATTTGTTGGCCCATTTGCGAGAATTTTTGTTTTCTTTACTGATGAAGTCTCCGGTCTTCACCAGTGTTTTTAGTCTTTTTGCCTTTCATTAAGCAAGGTTGTATCATCTGAATATCACAGGTTGTTAATGAGACCTCCTCCAATCCTGATGCTACATTTTTCTTCATATAATCCAGCTTCTGAGATTATGTGCTCGGCATACAGATTTAATATATACTGTGAAAGGATTGAATAAGTGTGCATAAAGTATGATGAAAATCACCTTTCCTTATTTTAAACCGCTCAGTTGTGTTCTAACAATTATAATAAAATCTGCAAAGACCTGGAGTTTGAAAAACAATAGGGAAAAACATGCTCTTCCTCATTTCTTTCATTCACTTTAGCTTGTTGATATGTAAGAGCAAGTTTCAGTCTATCCTGATAATCCATTTTTGTCTTTTCTTCCTTTCCTGTCTTTTTAGTGATCTTTTGCTTTCTTTCTGTATGATGCTGTTGATGTCATACCACAACTCTTCTGGGCTTCAGTCATTCATATTTGATGCATCAAATCCCCTCTGAGATGGTCTCTAAATTCAAGTAGGGTATATTCAAAGTTGGTAGTATGGTGGCTGTCTATAATAAGCACTGGACTGTGAACTACAAGTTCCATGGTTCAAGTACTACACTCACACTGTGGGAGAAAAGATGAGGCTTCCTGCTCCTATAAAGTTTTTAAAAACCTTAGAAATTGTATACATGGTTGCTATGAGTTGGAACCAGCTCGAAGGCATTTAAAACTACCATATTCGAAGTCATCCATCCCTACAACTTACATTATAAGTTTCTGTAGATTAGTCTGGTGGAAGGGAGTGCAGTAGCACCATAGGATAAGCACTGGTCTGTGAAACACAAGTTCAGTGGTATGAACCCACCAGATGCTGTATGGAAGAAAGGTGAAACTTTTGCTCCCGCAAAGATTTAAAGCCTTCGAAACCCTGTACAAGGTAGCTATGAGTCAGAACCCACTTGATGGCACTTAACAGTAACAACAGTCTGGTGGACATGCAATTTCTCATATTCTGTTTGTTTGGGAAGTTTTTAATTTC
Organism: Chrysochloris asiatica; assembly: GCF_000296735.1. Lineage (NCBI taxonomy): Eukaryota > Metazoa > Chordata > Mammalia > Afrosoricida > Chrysochloridae > Chrysochloris > Chrysochloris asiatica. The sequence continues at coordinate 9,436,794 of NW_006408562.1, read as the reverse complement.
ACCCATTGTGAAAGAGTTTCATGGGGTATAATACTATTTGTTGACAGTTTTATGGTGTTTTTTTTCCTTTCAGAATTTAAAGTAAATCATTTCAATATACTTTATATGATGAACAAAAATCATTTCTGTTCATCATAGCTTTTGAGGAGCAATGATCACGTAATCTAACTGGGGAATCCTTTACATGTGACTGTTTGCTTGTGTCTCACTGCCTTTAGGATTTTCACTTTACCTTTAGTTTTTGAGAGACTGAATATGAAGTGTGCTAGTGTAGGTATCTTTTGGGTTTGTCCTTGAAGCTTTTTAAAGTTAATTTGAGATAATTTTTCATCATCAGTTTTTCAAATATTCTTTCTGTCCTTTACTTTTTGTTAACTCCTTGTGAAATTTCCATGATGCATATATTAGGTTTATTGATGTCCCATAATTCCATTAAACTGTACCCAGCATTCTTGTATCTCCATTTTTGTTGATTTACAGTGTCTGTAATTTTTATTATCTTATAATTGAATTCAGAGCCCTGGTGGCACAATGGGTTAAGCATTGGCTGTTAACCACGTGGCTAGTGGTTTGAATCCACTAAGGGAGAAAGATGAGACACTCTGCTCCCATAGAGATGTTATTGTTGTTGTTAGGTATCATTGAGTCGGTACTGACTCTAATGACCCTATGCACAACAGAATAAAACACTGCCTTGTCTAGCACCAACCTCATAATCTTTGATACATTTGAGTCCATTGCTGCTGCCACTGTGCTGATTCATCTCATTGATGGGTCTTCCTCTCTTTCTCCAACCCTCCACTTTACCAAACATGATATTCTTTTCAAGGGACTTGTCCCTACTGATAATATGCCTGAAATATGAGAGATGAAGTCTGTCCATCCTGGCTTCTAATGACCATTTTGGCTATATTTCTTCCAATACGGACTTTATTGTTCTTTTGGCAGTCCATGGTACTTTAAATATTCTCCAATACCATATTTCAAATGCATTAATTCTTCTACAGTCTTCCTTATTCACTGCCCAACTTTCATATGCATCTGAGGCTAATGAAAATACCATGGCTTGGATCAGGTGCACCTTACATCTCGAACTGACATCTTTGCTCTTCAACACTTTAAAGAGATCTTGCACAGCCGATTTGCCCAATGCAATATGTCATTAGATTTCGTTGACTGCTGTTTTCCTTGAGTGTTGATGGTTGATCTTATAAAAATGAAGTCTTTGACAATTTCAATCTTTTCTCCATTTATATGGATGTTATTTACTGGTCCAGTGGTGAGGGGTTTTGTTTTCTTTATATTGAGGTACAATCCATACTGAAGCCTGTGGTCTTTGAGATCTTTTTCAGTAAGTATTTGAAGCCCTCTTCACTTTCAGCAAGCAAGGTTGTATCATCTGTATATTACAAGTTGTTCATGTGTCTTCCTCCAATCCTGATGCCACATTTTTCTTCATATAATCCAGATTCTCAGATTATTTGCTCAGCATGCAGATTAAATTAGTATGGTGAAAGAATACAACCCTGGCACACACGTTTCCTAATTTTAATCCATTCAGTGTTCCCTTGTTCTGTTTGAACAACTGCCCCTAGAGATGTATAAACCCGGAAAGCCTAAGGTGGACCACTATAAATCAGAACTGACTCAGTGGTAAACAACAACATCCTTAGTTCAGTGATCTTTCTTTCTGCCTGATCAAATCTGTTATTAAATCCTTCCATTGTGTTTCTCATTTCAGTTATTGTCTCTATCATGTACAACATTTTTGTTTGGTTTCTTTTTACCCTCTCTTTTGTTCTTAATCCTTGTTTTTTTAAGCATTGGTTTTCTTATTTATTCTAGATCTTTGTGCTTTCTATAGTTCTTTGTTTATGTTGTATCATATTGCATCATTTTCTTCTATTTGTAATCTGGGCTTCTATAGATGGAATTTCCTTCCTTTGGTCTTGTTCATTTGAATGGGCCAGCATTTCTCCTATTTCTATATACCTGTGATTTTGGAGGGGCATTGAAATTTTTCAAGGTGATAACTTTCTCATTTCTCCCCAGTATTTGGCATTTTTGCCTATTCTTCTTTCTTCAGGAATAAGTAAGCAGAGTCTTTGGACCTTGCTTATCACTTTCTTGTGATAGCTTCTTCTTTCTCCAAATTCCAAATTAGATTTGAAAGTTCCCTATCTCAATTTTCAACTTTCAGTGTTTCTTAAACACAACAGGGAGCACAAACAGATCAGTGTATCTACCAGGGAGTACGTTCTTCACTATCTAGTCGTTACTCCCTGTTTCTGCAACCAGTGAGTCTTCTATGGGACTGGATGTTGCCATTTACATCTATACTGGCATGCAGTGAAGAGGAAGAGGGGTTAACAGTTCTTCAGACCAACCTCAAGAGAAATCTGTCTTGTTGATTTACAAACATTGGTTGACATGTATTGGTTGGGGGAGCAGATTCCATGTAAGAGACCTATCTCCTAACAGCAGTAACAGTTTATAGCAGCTCAGCAGCCAAATGTTAACAGGTGAGATATAGGTTGCTTTTCTCTGAAGGAACACCAAAGGAGGTCTCTCTTGTTTATCATTCCAGCAGCCATATGTTAATATGAGATGAAGTTTGCTTTTCTCTGAAAGAATCCCCAGAGAATAATATCATTGATATTAGATGCCCACAGGTAGTAATATTGGCTGTAGGTGGAAGCTCCACTCAAGGTGATCACTTGTGAGTTCACAGTAGCCTCAGTCAGCAGTTCTCAGTACTGACCAGAAGGGATAGGAGACAGGTCTAAACAGACTCCCAGGAAAATCTGTTCTGTGAATGCCAGATGCCTGAGCTATGGGAAATCCACTTGGTGCAAACTGGCAGAGTGCTGGCTGTGGGAGTGTACTCCACTGCGTGGGAACTTTGTTTTCATTTCACAGCAGTCTGGCAGTCAACAGGCACTAGGTGGGACGGGACTTGCACACTTACAATAGACTGCCAGGGTGGTCTGCTTTGTTAATTTCCGAAACCTACTGGTAGTATATTGTATGTGGGTGCAAACTTCACCCAAGATACCCACTTCCAAGGTCAGTTAGCAGTTCCCAGCATCACTGGAGAGTAGGGGGCAGACAGACCTTGATTGACCCCTGGGGAGATCTTTCCTGATGATTTTAGGGCCCTCAGTTAAGGGGTACACAGGCTGACAGGCAGATTTCTGGCTGTGGGAACATTGACTCTATTGCAGGAAGTCTTTTGTTGGATTCAAAGCAACCAGATGGAGAAGGGTTGGCATGCTTTGAATAAAACCCCACTGAGTTCTGCCTTATTGAGTTTTGTGAAGAAGCTTTCTGCATAGGAAGGTGGTATGGTTCATAGACAAGCAGGTTCCTGTACTAGAGTTGCTTCCTCAATTCATAGCAGCCAATGATAAACATGGATAGTTTGATAAACATTTTTCCTACCGGATGCAACTCATGGTGGTGGTGGTATGCCACTGAATTGGTTCTGACACATAGCAACCTTGTATAGAATTTCCAAAGCTGTCCATCTTTACAGAATCACAAATCCTCATCTTTCTCCCTTGGAAATACTGGTAGATTCAAACTGCTGACCTTTTGACTTATCTTCCCAGAATCTTGCATATGATTTCATAGTAAAACTTTGAAATTAAATTGTTTATTGTCCTATACTTTATTTTGTAGCTTAGCCATCTATTCAGCTTAGCTAATCTTCAAGAATATTGTATGTGGGTGAGTCAAATATTATGTGCACTCTGACTGTAGAATTTATTTTAGTCAACTTGTAAAAAAGACAAATACATCATTTTTCAACATAATCTCTTTGCTTTTCAATACACTTTGTCCATCTGTCAACATGCTTTTGTATTCCTTTATTAAAAATGTTTTAGGCTGAGCTGCAAGCCACAAATGGACTACTGTCTTCACTCCTTCATCAGAGATGAATCTTTGTCCTTGAACGGCTGATTTCAGGGGACCAAATAGGTGAAAGTCTGATAGAACAAGATCAGGACTATAGGGAGGATCCTTTAACACCTCTGGACTATGTTTTTGCAGTGTCATCAGTGTGTGCAGAGATGTGTGGATGTGCATCGTCATGCAAGATCACAATGCCCTTGGATAGCAGTCTTCTGTGTTTAATCCAAAGCTTAGGCTTCAGCTCTTCAGTGAGCATCTCACTGTAAGGAGCACTGTTGTTTGTTGAACCTTTTTCTGAGAGTGCTCCAATACTGGCCCTTGAGAATCCCAGAAAACTGTAAACATCAGTTTTCCAGCTGATGGTTGATTTTTGAACTTTTTCTTGCCAAAGATTGAGGATGTTTCCATTCTATACTCTGCCATTTACTCTCAGGCTCATTGTGATGAATCCATGTCTCATTACCAGTAACAATTCTTTTAAAGAAACTTTTATCTTCCTTCAAGTATCAGTCCAAATTTTGTTTGCAGCTATTCTAACACTTCTGTGGATGCTCTTCCATGAGTTATTTGGGCACCTATCTCGCACAAACTTTTTGAATTCCAAATCTGTTGTGGATTATTTCATAGGCAGAGCCATGGCTGATTTGCAAATTATTTGCCATATAATCACTTGTCTATTCAACAGAATCATTTCACATGCATGCTCAATGTTGTCATCAACCATGAGCATGGATGGATGTTTTGATATAACCAAAATGTGATTAATTTTTGACTCATCTTCTTATATTCACCTATTACTGGCAACTTGTGTGGCACTGTGGGTTAATGCGCTGGACAAAAAGATTGGTTTGAACCACAAGGATAGTGGTTCAGAACTGGTTTGACGGCAGCTAACAATAACAACTGGCAATTTGTAGTGTCGAAATACCTTTTGTTCCTAGAAATTAATATTAAAAATAACTAAGATTCTTTCTTTTCACTGAAAAATGTAAAAGGTAATACAGGTAGACTTTGAATTGTAGCTACAGGACAAGTCCTAAAGAAAACCCCATGTTTTTCAAACATCCCTTTGATGTTTTTTTAATACATGAATCATTAGGAAGTTTAATATTGCTCTTTTCTCCTCTGGCATCAGATATTAACTCCAGATATTTGCTGTGTTTTTCTCCACAGTAAAGCCAACTGTAATAGACGTTGACATTTATGTTAACAGCATTGGGCCTGTGTCATCGATAAACATGGTAAGAAGCGATTTTATTTTCTGATCTGGTGACTGTGCCCTTCTTGTTACTGTGCTCATTGAGAAATTTTCATCTGAGATTTACCATGCTGGTCTAGAACTCAAAATTGATTCCTTTAATCTGGGACACTTGATGATGCTTGAAATGCTGAAAATGATAAAAATCTAAGAAGTAAGACATTTGGTATCATGATTAAGAAATAGTTTTTCCTCTTTCACCCATATAATTATAACTCAAAGTAATCTTTGGGGGATTGTTTGCAAATTTGCATTCATTGGCTGTATTTGATCTTTTGCATATAAGAGTTGAATGTATATGACAGCTTTTGGACCTTTTGTTCCTTTTTAACAAAAGCCAAGCGATCTATATTCCATTGTTTCCCATGAGAAGGTCAGAGGTTACCCAGGTCACTCTGTCTGAGCTCTGCCTGTAAATCAGCTGTCTTTTTTACAGAAGTCTGTACATGGAATCACACATTTGATTTCTCTGAGTGGGGTATTTCAACAGACATGCAAGCGAAACGATCTCAAGAAATAACTATTTCAATATAAAGAAATCCTTTCTTGTAAGAAAGTGGTTAGTTAGTATGGATGTGGCTGTGCTGGAATACATGCATGTGAAAACTTTGTGTCAGTTTTCCTCCCTGTGTGGATTTGGGGGAAGATTCCAAGAACAACACAGAGGTCCTGGATGACTCAAGGGAATTCCTATCCATGAGGTGCCTTCTCTGTGGTCCCGCCTGCACATTGGCCCCTGAGATTGTGGGAGGTTGGAGATAAGGAATTGCCAAAATGTCATTTTTCATTACAGTGTTCTGTGGGTGGAAATAATGCCTCCAAAATTAGTAGCAAAATCATTTCTTTCCATTGCCAGCTTTTAAAAAAATGTTCATCTTTATTTTGACGGTATAAAATTTGCATGGTTGGTTGGTTGGTTGGTTATGTGCCGTGGAGTCAGTTCTGACTCACAGTAACCCTGTATAGGGTTTCGGAGGCTGTAAATCTTTACTGGAGCAGAAAGCCTCATCCGTTTCCTGCAGAGTTGCTGGCAGTTTCAACCTGCTGACCTTGAGATTAGCAGCCTGACTCATAACCACTACTCTACAGACATAAAATTATAAATTACCAAAAAAAAAAATAATAATAATTATAATAAAAAATGACAGATCATTCATCATTTATAGACTAAAGAAAAGTGGGTAAAATGGCAAAAAAGGCAAAATGAATTACAGTATTCATTGAGTTCTGATGTGGCTCTGTAGGATAAGCATTGGACTGCTAACCACACAGTTGGTGGTTCAAACCCATCACTGCTCCTTGGAAACCCTATACAGGGTCGCTGTGGTCAGAATCAACTCGACAGCACTTAATAACAGCATTCACTTTACACCATCAATATCTTAAAGAATGACTCTATCTTCAAAGCAAACTGTAAACATAATTACTTTTCCTGAGGAGAATATTGAAAGTGCCATGGACTGCCAAAAGAACCAATAGATCCATTCTGGAAGAAGTGCAGCCAGAGTGCTCCTTGGAGGCCAGGATGGCCAAAAAAAAGAGTAATCTCTTTTTCATGTATTTTTTCTGTTCTGGAGTTTTGTTTTCTCATGTTATTTATCACTTTATTTAGCGTCTTTAGGTCTAATACGAATTCATGTCTAAACTTAAAAAAAATGTGTCTCTGTAGAAGTATAGTTACAAAAATATTTTCAAACAGATTGTTTATTTTTGCAGATAGAGTGTGTGTATGTGTGAACTTTTTTGAGATTACTTTGTGCTCAGTATTCAGCTTTGTGATATGCATTGATAGGACAGTGTTCTTGTAAACAGTTGTAGGCTGCAGAGATGTAGACGAGAAGTCAACTGACAACCACTGCAGGATGAGAAGTACTAACTAAAGCAGGTGTCTCCTTTAGAAATTTGGTAGGAGTTGGAATAGATTTGACTAATGACATGATCTCAACCTGAATCTTGACTGGCAAGCAAGTGTTTGCATTAGAATTATTGGTGGTGGTGGTTATGTGCCATGGAGTCAGTTCTGACTCATAGCGACCCTGTACAGAGTTTCCAAGGCTGTAAATCTTCACGGGAGCAGAAAGCCTCATCTTTCTCCCACGGAACAGCTGGTAGTTTCGAACTGCTGACCTTGTGGTTCGCAGCCCAATTCGTAACCACTGTGCTACCAGAGCTCCTTAATTAGGAACTAGGGGCATTAAAAAAACCAATTTGCTCTCAAGTCTGTTCTGACTCATGGAAATACTTGTTCAATTTGAGGAAGTCCTTGGTGAAGAAGAGGTAGGACAACAGGGTGTATGACAGTTGGTTCAGTGAGACCTGTGTACTCTCTCTCTGTTCCATTCCAGTTTTGACTGAAGGTATGATGTTAGGAGCTGATGTGCCAGTTAGACCTTATAGAGTCAATAAAAGCTAACAGGAAGGGAGGGAAAATCAATTCCATAAAGCTTGATGGTTACTAGAGGATGGTTCTTTGACTCTTGAAAAATTTCTGAAGGTACATATACTTAGAAATGTCCACCTTTACAGAAGAAGTCAAGTGTATAAGAACCACAGTGCCACTGTGCTTTAATTTTCTCAACATTTATCTATATGCTTGCGGTTCATAGCAATTTTGTCATTGGCAGTTTTATGCCTGTCTTTGTTATCTGTTCTGCTATAACAGAAATCTTTCAAGTGAATGTGTGGCTTTAACAAACAAAAATTTACTTTCTATTTGTTAGGAGGCTAGAAGCCCTAATTCAGAAAACAGGCTCTAGTGGGAGATTTTCACTCTCTAATGGCTCTGGGGAAGTGTCGCTGTCTCTTTTCAGGAACTTTGGTAGCTGAGTCAGGCTGCTAACCTCAAGGTTAGCAGTGCAAAACTATCAGCTGTTTTATGGGCGAAAGATAAGACTTTCTGCTCCTGTGTAGATTTACAGCTTTGGAAACCCCTGTGCAGGATCGCTTGCTATGAGTTGGAACTGACTCCATGGCATACCACCACCATTACCATCACCATCACCACTACCATCAACACCACCATCAACACCATCATCACACCATCACCACCATCACCACCACCACTGTTGCCATCACCACCACCATCACCACCATCACTGCCACCATCACCACCATCATCCTTGGGGATTTTCATGTGACCTGGCATCCATCTGCCTCCGTCTTTGTTTGCTTTTCTCTGCCTAATCTGCTCACTTTATATCTTGAATGTGATTGACTTAAGATACACCCTACACTAATGTTGTTACTAAGTATCATCAAGTCAGTTCTGACCCATAGTGACCCTTTATAGGGTTTCCTAGGAGCGACTGGTGAGCTTGAACCACTGACCTTGCGGTTCAAACTGACCTTGTAGTCCAGTGACTTAGCCCACATCGCCACACCAGGACTCCACCCTACACTGATATGACCTAATTAATATAATAAAGAAAATCCTAATCCTGGTGTCGTGCTGTAGGATCAGCACTGGACTGCAAACAACAAAGTCAGAAGTTCAGATCCACTAGCTGCTTCTTGGAAACCCTATACAGGGTCACTAGGAGTCAAAATTGACTCAATGGCACTTAACAACAAAAATTCTCAAATGGGAATGGATCAGAATTATAGGGGTTAGGATTTGCAGCACATCCTTTTAGGGACACAATTCAATCTAAAGCAATATTCTTCATCAGTTTTCTAAAAATGTTGGCCACTATTTTCAATAACCTCATATGCATGCAAAAGCTGGACAGTGAATAAGGAAGACAGTAGAAGAATTGATGCTTTTGAGTTATGGTGTTGGAGGAGAATATTGAAAGTGCCATGGACTGCCAAAAGAACCAATAGATCCGTTTTGGAAGAAGTGCAGCCAGAGTGCTCCTTGGAGGCCAGGATGGCCAAACTTCATCTCTCATACTTTGGATATATTGTCAGGAGGGACCAGTCACTGAAGCAGGATATCATGTTTGGTAGGATGGATTGGCCCAATGAGATGGATTGGCCAAGTGGCAGCTTCAGTGGACTCAAGCATGACAACAGTAGTGAAGTTGGCCCAGGATCAGGCAGTGTTTCATTGTGTTGTGCACAAGGTCACTATGAGTCGGTACTGACTCGGTGGCACCTAACAATGACAACATTTCTTCAAATATTACTTTGGCATCTCTCTCTTTTTCTGTTTCTTCACAGGCTAGGACTCCATTCACAAGGATGTTCAACCTTCCTACCTTCTCTCACCCATTTCTTCTGCTTGTTCTATTTGCTCATCCTTTTGGTCTCTGTGCTTGAGTCATTAGAGACCCTTTTGACCTACCTTCTAGCATGCTAAGTCACTCTTAATCTGTGTATAATTTTCTGCTAAAGCCATCTACTGAGTTTTAATTTTGTTACTGTATTTTTCATTTCTAAAGTTTTCATTTCATTTCTTTAAAAAACAGATTTTGGGTTTCTAGTGAAATTTTTTACCTTGCTATCTATTTTTCTTGGCATATTAATCCTTAAAATCCATGTTTGATAAAAGACAATATCTTGACCATGTATTGTGTGTGTTTTAAAGCTCTTTATTGTGAATTGAGTTAAACTTTACAGAGCAGATCATCAGTTTTACATTCCAAAAATTGTATTTTGTTTCATTGCAATGATTACAACTCTCTCCATGCACCATCAGTTTACAGTATTAATCTCAATTCCCTTATTTTTTATGTACACATACCACACAGAAAATGTATAATTAAGTGTCCAAAGAGCCCTTTTGCAACCTAGCCTCCTGCCCATAGGTACACAGCCTTTTTCAGTCCCTAGGCCTAGAGTCCTCAGCTGCTTTATCTCTGTATTCCATTGCTTCTGCCTCCATCTCTGCTCTTACTGCTTTTCTGGTTAGAATCCCATGCTCCACTCATGCTCTTCCATCTTGAGGTCCTGGGGTCCTCTGTTCCTGAAATGAAAGACTAACTACTCCCCACTTTTAGTTTCAGAGTCCTGGTGTGGCATTTTGGGCTAATGTGTCAGACTGTAAAGTCGTTTGAAGCCCTATTCAGGGTTGCTATGTGTTGGAATCGACTCGGCGGCACTTAACAACACAACTTTTAGTTTCACATCTTCTATATGTACAGTTGTGACTATTGGAATTGGTCATGGTAAAAGTTGCTCACTATTGGATCATAAAAGTCTATCCCCATGCTCCCAAACCCCTTTTACCAACCCATCTGGAAAAGAGGAAAACTATTCAGTGCAGATTCTACCTGAATCTACCTGAGCACACTCATGAAAACTTGTAAGCCAGCCACTTCTTGCATTGTAGCCCTACATTTTTGATAGCCAATATGTAAGTTGCCCATTCTTATCAATTCAGTGTACTGAGGAGGCAAGTTTGATCCTTGATATGGGAATACTTAGCTTTTGGTTAGAATTTTCAGCAACTGTAAGCCAAGTTACAGTTCATCAAATTGTAGCAATTTATGCTTGCTCCCAGTATCACTCACTCTTCTTTTTCTTCATCTGGTCAAGCTCTGGTAAGCAAGCCATCCAAGCTAGATCAAATTGGAATTTTCTGCAAGTTTAGGAGTTCTTGCACACCTCCTCCCCACTTCAGACCCGATGGCTACTTCACTTTTAAGTCTAGTCCCCATTGGCTAGGTCAGTGTCCATGAATTTGGAAGTTCACAGACCAGCCAGCCCTTCCTCTTCTCTCTCCTGTCTCAAGGTCAACCATTGTATGTGGACATGGCAAAACTCAGCCCATGTCTTCATTGCTGCATCTCCCCACCCCCCTCACACTTCCACTCCCAAGTAGACAAGGGCAGTCACAGAGAGTTTACAAGCCTGCTTGTGAGTTCTCTTTGAGTGTCAGTGTTAGAAGACGTTTTGCCAGATGG
>NW_006408562.1:9407014-9424370 GCF_000296735.1 Chrysochloris asiatica | reverse complement strand
TATGGGGGAAGGATTGCATGGAGGGGATTGTAACCATGGCAATGAGACGATATATGATAGAGTGAATGTAAAACTAATGTTCTCCCATGTATACGATCACATAATTCACAATAAGACATTTAAGAAAAAAAACCGAAGAAGTGTCTTCTCCTCTAGCTGGTCTGACTTGGTCTGCTTGTCCTTTCAAGTAGGATTGTCCCACCTCAGAAGGTTTGCAGTGGGGTGGGGTTTAGGGTTCCAAGTAATGCCCAATCCTAATAGGCGTAACATGAAGCCTATTTCCCTAGGTAGATTCTACTACTCATTTTAGCTAATCCAATCAGTTATAAACTGAAGACAGGCTTACAAACTTTCTGTAATCATATTTCCCAATATTCCTTTCTACCACAATTAAATGTGTGTATTTTACAATGGCTGGCTGGCTGGCTGTGTGCCGTGGAGTCAGTTCTGACTCATAGTGACCCTGTGCAGGGTTTCCGAGGTTGGAAACCTTTACGGGAGCAGAATGCCACATCTTTCTCCCATGGAACAGCTGGTAGTTTTGAACTGCTGATCCTGTGGTTCACAGCCCGATTCGTAACCACAATGATACTAGAGCTCCTTGTATTTTACAACAGTAGGTAGGAAAAAGCAGTCAAGCACATTAACATTGTTTCCCTTCCTTTACCCATTCAGACTCTGTCTCAATCCCTGTATCACAGAGCTCTGTTGTTCCAAGGTTGAGTATATGTCACTGTTTACCTCTATCCCAATTAGCCCATGCATGCCTCCTTAAATTTTCCCCTATCTCCCCCTTCTTGTGTAATTCACTCCCCTTCCTTGTGTATTGCCCTCATCACCACAGGGAGCATGCATCTATCCCCTAATCTGTGAGTTACTGTTGCCTCCCTCCCACCCCTGGTAACCATCAAAGAATTTTTCTTTTAGTATGGGAACTTTTTGTTCAGTTGTTACAATGATGATCTCATGCAACATTTGTCCTTTGGTGCCTGATTAAAATCACTCATGATAATGTCCTCAAGGTTCATCCATGTTATGAGGTATTTTGAAGCTTCATTATTATTCTTCAAGGTGGCATAGTATTCCATTGTGTGTGTGTACCCAAGTTAGTTTATTCAGTCTTCCGTTGATGGGTACTTAAGCTGGCTCCATCTTTTTGCTATTGTGGATAATGCTGCAATGAACATTGGCATGCATACATCTACTCATGTTCTGGCTCAAATTTCTTGTGGCTATATACCAAGTAGAATTGCTGGATCATAAGGTATTTCTGTTTCCAACGTTCTGAGGAAGCATCATACTGTTTTCCAGAGTGGTTGGCCCATTTTGCATTCCCAGGATCCCAATCTCTTATTGTCCTCTGCTTTTTTGAACTTCACTGTTATTGTTGGTGTTAGATGATACCTCATTGTTATTTTGATTTGCATCTCTCCAATGGCTAATGATTGTGAACATTTCTTCATATGTTTGTTGGCTGCCAGAATGTCTTCCTTGGTGAAGTGTCTGTTCATGTCCTGTGCCCAATTGGGTTAGTTGTCTTTTTCTTGTAGAGGTGTTGTGGTTTCGTATAGATTTTAGAGATTAGTCTCTTGTCTGATGTGTCATTGCAAAAAAAAAAAGTCCCATCTGTGAGCTCCCTTTTTACTCTTTTGGTGAAATCTTTAGATGCACATAAGTTTCTAATTTTTAGTATGCCCCAGTCATCTATTTTGTTTTATATTATTTGTGTGCTTTTTTGAAATGTTTGGATAGTATATGTATGACATATATTAACACTTTTAAGTTTGTTGCTATTTTTATATTGATGATCTTTGTTGTTGTGGGATTTCTCTTTAGGTCTTTAATTCATGTTGAGTTAGTTCTTGCATATGGTATGAGATTTGGGTCTTGTTTCAATTTTTTGCAAATTGATTTCCAGTTTTGCAAGCACCATTTGTTGAAGAGACTAAGTCTTCCTCATTTAATGTATGTTGACCCTTTGTCAAATATGTGGATGGATTTACTTCTGGGTTCTCAATTCTGTTCCATTAATCTGTGTATCTTTCATTGTACTAATACCAGGCTGTTTTGACCACTTTGGCCATGTAGTAAATTTTAAAATAAGGGAGTGAGAAGCCTCCAACTTTGTTCTTCTTAAGCCGTGCTTTGCCTCTTTGCTTCTTTGAGGTCCCTTTGCCTTCCATATAAATTTTGTGATTGCTTCTTCCATCTCTTTGAAAAATGTTATTAGAATCTGCATTGGGATATTATATCTGTAAATTACTTTGGGTAGTATTGACATTTTCACAAAGTAAAGTCTTCTATCCATGAACATGGTGTTTTCTTCCATTTATGTAAACCTCTTTTGGTTTCTTGTAGTAGTGTTTTGTAGTTTTCTTTGCATAGGACTTTTGCTTCTCTGCATAGATTTAATCCTAAATCTCTCATCCTCTGGATGACAATTGTAAATTGTATTTTTTTTCCCCTAATTTCCTTTTCAGATCTGTCTTTATTAATATAGAAGAATCCAACTGATTTTTGTATGTTGATCTTGTACCTTGGCACTTTTCGACTCTTTCAATGAGTTCCAGTAATTTTCTTGCGAAGTCCTCAGCATTTTCTATATATAGGATCATATTATCTGAAAATAGAGTTGTACTTCTTCTTTGCCAATTTGGATGTCTTTAATTTTCCTTTCTTGCCTTATAGCTCTAGCTAGGACTTTAAACTCAATATTGAACAGGAGTGGTGATAGAGAGCATCCTTGTCTGGTTCGTGTTCACAAAGGGAGTGCTTTCAGTTTCTTTTTGTTGAGAGTTATGTTTTCTGTTGGTTTTGTATATGTGCTCTTAATTGTGCTGAGGAATTTCCCTTCAATTCCCACTTTGTTGAGTGTTTTTATCAGGAAAGGATGCTGGATTTTGTCAATGCATTTTCAATCAATTTGATCATGTGGTTCTTTTCCTTTTTTTATTTATATGGTGGATTGTGTTCATTGTTTTTCTAATTTTGAACAATCCGTGCATCCCTGGTGTGAATTCCACTTGATCATGATGTATTAGTTTTGTTTTGTTTTGTTTTTTTGATATGTTGTTGAATACTACTGGCTAAGATTTTGTTCAGAATTTTTGTATCTCTGTTTATGAGGGATACAGGCCTATGAGTTTCTGTAGTGATGCCCTTCCCTGGTTTTGGTATGAGGATTATGCTTGCTTCATAGAACATTTTAGGAGCTTCTCTACCTTTTTCTATGTTCTGAGTAGAATTGGTGCCAGCTCTTCTCTGAATGTTTGATAAAATTCGCCAGTGAAGTTATCTGGACCTGGACTTGTTTTGAATGGAACTTTTTTGATGACCTGATCAATTTCTTCTTTTGCTATAGGTCTATTCAAGTTTCTACTTCACACTGTGTAAGTTTAGGTAGGTTATGCTTATCTAAAAATGCAGGCATTTCCTCTAGATTTTCAAAAATTTTAGAGTACAATTCTTAATAGTATTTATTATTTTCTTTTTAATTGTAATGTATCCCATGTGGTTTATTATGCATGTTATTTGTGTCTTCTTCTTTCTTTTGTTAGATTTGCCAGTGGTTTATCAATTTTTCAAGTCTTTTGAAGAACCAGCTTCTTGTCTTGTTGATTCTTTCTATAGTTTTTCTGTTTTCTGTCTCATTTGTTTCTGCTCTAATCTTTATTATTTCTTTTCTTCTGGTGACTGTAGGTTTACTTTACTGGTCTTTTGCTAATTTTTGGAGAAGTTGTGTTAATGTGTTGATTTTGGTTCTTCCTTCCTTTTGGATGTGTGCATTTATTGCTCTAAATTGTCCTCTCAGCACTGCCTTTGCTGTGTACCAATGGTTTTGGTATGTTGTGTTTTATTTTTTTCTAGGAATTTGTTAATTTCACTTTTTATTTGTTCTACTCAGTAGCTTTTAAGCAGGGTGTTATTAACTTTCCATTTATTTCTGTGGTCTTTCTATTGTTGATTTCTAATTTTATAGCATTGTGATCTGAGAAGAAGCTTTGTAGTTTTTTGATTTTTAAAAAATTTATTAAGACTTGCTTTGTGGCCTAACACATGGTCTGTTTTGGAGATTGCTCCATGTGCACTGGAAAAGAATGTGTATTGTGCTGTTGTTGGGTTGAATCTTCTGTTGAATCTTGGAACTGACTCAACAGCACATAACAACAACAGTAGCAATGGATACTTGCCTTCAAAGTCACCTGAAATTTTTCCAGATGTTCTCACTGTGCTTCTTTGATGTAACACATGGCTTTGTTTTTATTTTTCTCCTCCCCTCAAGTCTGTTCAGCTGTTTCTCCAGTGAGAACCAGCCCAGGGTTGGCCAGACCCACTTTGGAAGAGACTCGTTTCATGCTTTTCCTATTGTCTCCTCCCCTTTCAGTTCTGTGCCCAGTGATCTGCACTGTGCAGATCCTTCCACACGCAGAGCAAAACCTTCCCTGGGATTATCTACTCATACAGGGAATATGAGTAAAGCAGATTCCCAGAGCAGAAATAAGAAGATAGAACAAAAAGAAAGTAAAAGAAATAATAAAGTACTCAAACCTCTATTTCTGCAGCTCTGTCAGGTTTCTGCAATGAGAGCACTCTCTTGACCCTCTATCTGCTCATTTCTACTCAAAATGGTTGCGGTGGGACACATTGCCTGCCCCCAATCAGGAGTCACCTCCTTTATTTCTTCTACATATGATCTTACTCCCAGTAAGCATTCAATCCACTTATCTGTCCCTTTAGCCTAAGTTCAGCATTCCAGGGCCATCCTCTGAATTTTACAGATGGGGGGGGGAGGGGGTCTGCACAGTCTTTCTACCTAGTCTGTCATCAGGGCCCACCTCCCTGATGTATGTTTTATTGATTGGATATCTTTTTTCCTATGTCTGGTAAATTTGATTTTGTATAAAAACTGTAATTTTGATTTTGTACAAAAGCTGTAATTTTGATTTTGTACAAAAACTGTAATTTTGATTTTGTATTAAAACTTGAAGCAGGTATACAGACTTAGTGAGGCTTTATCTGGATTTAGTTCTCCCCCAATGCTAGAGTTTATCTCCCAAGAGGTCCCAAAAGAGAGTCTGGGATGAATCCTAAGACCACTCCATGAAGGTACTAAACTCTGATTTTATGTCAAAAGCTTTAGACAATAGATTTAAATTCTGCTCTTCTTTTTAAGTCTTTTCTGATTGCTTTTTAACCTCTTACTACATGTGGCTTAGATAGCAAATGTCATGACAGGGAACCGGTATTGAGTACTTAGTTCACCATCTTTGTGTATTCTCTGGATTCTTGGTTTCCACTATTTTAACAGCTGTGACTGTCCCAAACTTCAATTTTTGTCTCAGTTCTACTGGTTTTTCTCATTTCCAGCCCAGTTCTCAATATCACATTCCCTGTCAGTAGGAAACAGGTTTTGGGGAAGTGGCATGCAGAGATGTCAATTTACTGTGCTGAACCCAGATTCTCTAAATCCACCTTCTTCAGCTATGTATACCTGCTTCAAGTTTTAATACAAAATCAAAATTACAGTTTTGTACCTGGCTTTTCTGTTAGCTTTTAGTGGTAGCAGTTTTCTACTATAAGCAATGCCATTGTAGCCATGTCTCCTTGTTTTAAAATTTTAAATTCAGGTGGGATATAGTTTGGTTCTTGATATATAACAAAGAATAAATTAAAGCAGAAAAGAAGGCTTAAAGAAAAAAATTCCTTTAAGCCTTATTTTTTTTTTCTTGCCTCTATAGCCTCCAAAATGCCTTTATGGTTATGAACAAGAGAATGTTTTTTAAGGTCCAATATTAACTTTAGAGGAATAAAACACTTGCATATAATCAGTTGTCTAAGAGATGGTCTAAAATCCAGTTCCAATATTATTTGAAGACATGAAAATAATGCTTTTACACATAAAGTTTGTATAATCCAGATTTGATTCATCACTAGAATGAAAGCCTTTGCCTGGGTAGGGTAGTTTTAAGTATAAATTACAATATTTTAAATACAGATGGATGTGTACCGTGGAGTCGGTTCCGACTCATAGTGACCCTGTACAGGGTTTCCAAGGCTGTAAATCTTTATGGGAGCAGAACGCCTCATCTTTCTCATGTGGAATAGCTGGTAGTTTCGAACTGCTGACCTTCCAATTCTCAGCCCGATTCCTAACCACTCACTGCCAGAGCTCGTTTAAAATACACTTATTATCATATAAATCATTATATTGTTTTTATTTCTGTTAGAGAAATCACACAATTTAAATAGAAAGAACTTTTGGAACTTTTAAAAAACATCCATGAACCAGATGGAAGATGACATTTAAATGCGTTTCTACATCTTTAGATCAGTGAGTCTGTCTTTCTGTCTATAGCAGGTATGCCTGCACCTGTAAGTCCTTGAAGCTTCACAGTCCCATCTCTTCTTGCTCACTCTCCTACCCCAGCACCTGACATACAGTCTGAATCAAGTTTTGTCAAATAAATGGATGAGTGAAAACCTGTCTTCACCTTTTGCCTTTCAATATGCATAACAGTCAGTGTATTTTCTGTGTAAACACATAAATATTTTGCACACTTGTAGACTTTGTCATGTCTGAAGGTCACAGTTTTATCAATTTGTAGATTCATTTATTTTGCTATCTATAGTAATGGTATGGAAGCTTTGTCTGAATTCTTCCATCTTCAGAAGGGGCAGGGAGAAGCAAACTAATGATCAGCCCAAGGCCAATTCCTATGAAGCAGAGTTCAGACATGCCTCCACCCTTCAACCTTCTTTATTTTATTCTAATACCATCCATCCATCCCACAACATTCTTACTTCTCTGCTGGGTTTCAGAATCCCTTGCATTGCATACAAGGAACTCATAGACAATATTTACAATTAGGGAGTTTATTCAGGAAGTGAGCAGGGTGCAAATCAGGATAAGAAACAACTTAGGATACAGCAGTTCTTCAGTCAGGAATGCCTCATCTCAGCAGTACTGAAGACATTCCTTCCTCTTGTCCCTGATCTCTCAGCCAAATGGCCCCTTGGATCCATGTGGAACCTAGGACTCTATCCTGCTTGGGAGAATTTTACAAAGCTCCTTTAGAGCTGCAGATAAATCCTCAATGGGGCATATGCTATAAGCCAACCTCTTGGCTAAAGGTACTCAGCTTAACTTAGTCCATAGGCCTAGGAAGTCCACTACTCTGTGTCTCCATCCCACTGCCTTTGCACAGCCTCTGCTGCTGTTGCTTCTCTGCTCAAGGAGCTTGAGTTCCAAAGGGCATACTCTACTCATGACTCTTCTTTTTTGATCGTCCTTGGATTATCAGTTCCTGCTTCTGAGATGATTCCTTTTAAACCCAGTGGGATGGAAAGATTAACTAATCCCCCACATTACAGTCTAGTACACCCTATTTTCAAGGCAAAATTTACTTCTGCACAAGGGTGCATGCACATAGCTGTATAGGAACAGGCTAGCAAGCACACTGGGTGAGCAGTCCACTTGGGTTTTATCCCTAATGCAAGTCTTAAGGCTGTGTCTCACCTCATTGGCTAAGGCTTTGACCACACAGTCTTTTTCCTTACCTGGTTGGCTAATTCAAATTTCTAAGGCGTGCATTCTTCTACTCACTTCAGAAAGTAGTGAAAAGTAAAAGAAAGGTCATATAGTCCCTACTCACTTCAGGAAGTAGCAAAAAGTTAAAAAAAAAAAAAAAAAAAAAGTGTCATAAAATCCCTACTAATTTCCAGAAGTAGTAAAAAGTAAAAGAAAGATCATAAAGTCCCTACAGAAAGGTCACCTGAATACAATAAACAGAATTACAGTAATTTTGAAGAAACGACATTCATTCCCACAATTCCCCTGTTTTCTTCTTGTTAAACTACTTTATTCTTTACTTCAAACTCTACAAGGAGAAGTTGACTGTGATGTTCATGTGTTTCTAAGTGAAAATGGTTATTTTGGTATGGAGGTGGTAGCTGTTTCTTTAAGTTTTAGAACTAATCCTCTTATACAGGGTATAATACAACATCCAATTACTTTTAATGCACCAAATACGATAATAGATCATTTTGCTAGTAGGTCCTAATTGCTCTGCTAGTCCTTTTATAGCATCCCTGGTATAATTTATGAATCTTTGTTTGTTATAACAGATGTCATTAATCCAATTCATATTTTTGTTAATGGTTGACCACCAGAATAATACAGATTCAAATCCTGCTGCTATTTGGTTTCTAGCTGTGAACCCATTCGGCACTCCCCTGGGCACCCCGATGGTGTCGATTAGATGTGAGAGTCAAAGGAACTTTAGGGAGTGTTTTTCTATTGAGCTTGTGGCTGGTCTGAATGCCGAAGTGAAAAGGATGGCCAAATGTACTAAGGCGCATGTGCCGCTCCACTCTGCCAGTTAAAAACTCCACAAATAGTTGCTTCCCACAGTACCACCAAATGTCTGCTCACCAAAAGGTAAGGGCAGACTGATTCTGGAGCTGCTCAAAAGCCCAATATTCACTGTATCCCATTAGGTTTCCCAGGAAAGTCAAAATGTCCCCCAACCTAGAGAGGAACAAGGTGAAATTGTCATTCAAGGCTGGAGGCCTAATGGTTCTCGGGGCTGAACTACAGGACCCCTAACTTCAGGGAACAACAGTGACAAGAATCAGCAAGTTTCATTGCCCCCTGCTGTGGAGTCTTGGAAGAGGGCAGTCATACAGTGCATGCCCTTAGGATTTATTACAGCGCATGCCCTTAGGATCTATCAACCATCCTAGTGGAAAGGGAAACATTTGGGCTTCCGGTCTTCCTGTTGCACATGCAAAACCATCACTTTTATTTAGGGTGTGAACAGAATATTTAATCCATTCCAGCCAGGTATTCACATCTTTATACCCTGTTTCTATTGCTACAGTTTGTTTCACGTCTTTTACCTCAATAATGTCCACTCTTTCAGGTCATTTTCAGCCCACTGGGTCCCGTTTGGAAATGTAGGCACCCATTCCATAGACTTGGATTGCTACCCTTGGCTCCCTGTCGCTGACATGGGGGACATTAATTGAGATAAGCACTGGGCCCTCCAATTTCTCACAGGATAAATCTTGGCAAGCACCTTATTTGATGGTTTAAGGGAGAGATGCCATAGTTACATATACTATCAACTTGACTGGCTGGTCATAGGCAAAAGCCCTTTCGATGTCCCCCTGGTTATGATACATTTTAGCCATATTAGCTTCCAAACCCAACCCATATTGTCAGGGACAGGTTGGAACTGCTGGGTCCTAGACCTCTCTTACTCTGGCTTCATGTCTACCCCTGTACCCTGAGTTTTCTCCTACTAAACAGGGGCCAAGGAAGTGGATAGGACATTTCTAGTCCAACAAGAATAGTAATACTGAGAAAAACAGCCTTGAAACCAAGATAAGGATATCAAGTCCTGAAATCCTAATAGAAGCAGCTGGCCACAGGCAGACAAGCCATGAAGATAATGCCTAGAGCTGACAACTGCAGAAGGCACTCCATTTCCAATAAGCCAGTGCCCCTTTACTAAAAATTGATGAATATTCAACATACTACTCCTCCTAATCAATATGTATTATCCAATTCTTAGAGGAAGAGACCCCATACCTTTATAAGCTCCAGTGCACCCTGATTTTACCAGGTCTTCTAAGAAGCTGCGACTCAGTGAGACTAATTCTTTAGACCCATGAGGGCATGAGGGAGGGACGGGCAACAGGTCTCCTGGTCAGAAGTGATGAACTGTGAATTTGAAGGGATGGGTTTGGACCAAGAGTTCTTTTAACTTTACAGCACACTATCCTTTTCCTCCTGTTACAAGCCAAAATGCATGTATACAGGGTGACCCAAATTTTAATCCACAAAAAAAGATTTTCAATTCAGAAAGAGTATTGGTAAACCAAATATCTTTTAAAACAGTATTATGTTCTCAGAGGATCTGAATGAAACATTAATACAAAAATTAAACATACACAAAGAAAGTCTTGAGCAATGTACACTTTAAAAATTTGCTATCACACCAGCCAAACAAACCCTTAACTACCTTCTGAATGGATTAATTTATGCCATTTTACTGCAGAAAGAATATAAAAGATATTAAAACAAAACAAGACAACTTCTCAGTGCCCAATTCACATTGAAGTTTCACCTTGCCTGTCCAAACTCAGAATTTTGTATTGTAAGCTCAAATAGCCTCTGTCTACATTTATCTTAAGGATTATATTTGAAAAACGACCATATTTGCTGTAGACCCTTTCTCCCTTCTATGGGGATAAGGTATTGTCTTCTACAGACCACCTCCCCCCATGTTTTTGTTGTTGTTGTTCCACCCACAAGGGTGGAATGTTCAGTTCTTGATTATTATGGAATTGCCAGGGTGATGAGGCTGCACCAGGAACTCTAGGGGGAGTGTGTGCACCAAAAGACCCTTTCTTCTAAGAGACAGTAGAGTGGAGGGCAAGCCAAGTATATAGTTTTTGAGAAATTGATCCTTTGTCTTAAAAGTGGGAAGGTCAGTAGTGGGGCTTAAGTAGGCTAACCCATTAAGCATCTCATATGGGGATAAGCCAATGTCTTTTCAAGGGGCTGTATGGATACTAAAAAGGGCTATGGGAAGACATTTAGTCCAAGGTATCCTTCCCCTTTCACCCCTGAGTGTGGGGTTCCTCAGGTGTATAAAGGAGACCAGAGGGCTGACTGTAAAGGGAAGATCTAGAGGCCCCTGAGTTGACTAAAAAGGTCACAATTTCCTTATGTGGCCCCACTTCTAAATTTACTAGGGGCTCTTGGTATCCATCAATATAAAAGAACCCCTGACCTTCCCTATTCCTCATCAAGGGTCATTTGTTGTTGTTAAGTGCGGTTGAGTCGGTTCCTAAAGGGGATTATTTTCCTTTCTTTTTCCCATTCTGGGCATTTCCTCTTAAAATGTCCTACTTTTCCACATTTAAAGTACTTGTTTTCTCCTCTGGGTTCCCCTCCCCTCCTGTTTTGTTCTGAGTGTGGGGGTCGGGATCCTGAGGGGCATTGGTTAATCGTCCACCCCTGAGTTGCCTGCCTAAAGGTGGTGGTGGTGGTGCTATGTAGTGGTGCTAGTTTCGACTCATAGCAAGCCTGTATAGGGTTTCTGAGGCTGTAAGTTTTCACAGGAGCAGAAAGCCTCATCTTTCTCCCACAGAACAGCAAGTTGTTTCGAACTGCTGACCTTGAGGTTAGCAGCCCGATTCGTAACCGACACACTACCAGACCTCCTTGTCTGAAAACAGACAACACAATTTTGGCCTTCTGTTTCTGTTTCTCTTCATCCGTCTTACATATACCTTTTCAGCATCCCTTAACAATTCTTCCATAGACCTGTATTTCCAGTTTTCTGTCTTTTGTAACCTTTTACAGATAGCAGGCCAACTATTAGTGACAAAATGGAACTTTAACACTCTCTGGCCCAAAGAATCTTCTGGGTCTAGCCCAGCATATTTTCTCATTTGCCTTTTTTTTTAAGTCTGTCTAAAAAACTCTGTGGGTCCTTCATCTTTTCTCCGCTGTGCATCAAAGGCCTTAGAGACATTTTGGGACCAGGTAATTTATTCTCGGATTCCTTTAATTATTATCTCCTAAGGTCTCTCATGCGGCCCCAATGGGCTGTTACATTATTGTCCCATTGGGAGTCTTGGTTAGGGAACTAGCGTCAGCTGCTGGGACACCTGGACCGCCAGGACGTTAGTGTTCCCACACAGCCATTGCTGCCCAGTGAATCATGGCCCTTTCTTCTCCTGAGAATAGGATTCCTAATATTGAAGTAAGTTCTGCCCAGGTGTATATTTGGGGCCTAGGAATTGGTCTGCCTTGTCAGCGACCCCACAGGGATCATCAAGGAGTAATTTTAGTCAGCCTCTTTATTTCTTCAGTCCCCTGAACAAGTTAGGGATGCACTGACGAACCCAATCTCATGAAGGGACTTCTCTAGGAGGAAAAAGGGGTTCAGGCTGACTCTTGGGGGAAGGGGAAAAGGGAAGGTTTTGAATGTCTTTTTGGCACTAAGTGATTTCTAAGTCTCTGCAGGGAAGGGTAGTTCCCTAGCGTGGGAAAATTGGGCTCCACCAGGGAAGCAGGCTTAGTGTAGGAGGGCTTAGGGTTGTGAGTCTGGGATGCAGGAGGAAGGGTGGGGTTGTAAGGTGGGGGTACAGAGAAAAGGGGGTCCCAAGGGAAAGAAAGTTTTTCTCTCTCCACCTTGTTATCCCTTGTCTTAAGTGCAAATAGGACAACAGGACCCTGTCTCCAGCATAGGGCATAATCTGTTTCCTCTTGAGACACAAGACTTTAGTCATTAACATATTCAATTAAAAGTTGACAGACCCAGTCATCATCTGAGGCAAATTTAGGCCAAAAGACAGATAGTTTAAGACTTGGTTCCTGTGTCCAAATGAAATGGCAATATCTTATCATTTGTTATTTCTTGTTCGCTTTAGTTCTTGTACTATCATTTCAATATTTTAGCATTAATCCTAATAGGCTATTAGGGGGAATTTTGTCTTTGGTTTTATTTTCTCTAGAGATTCTCTTTTGGTGTTATTTCCCATCCTGGCCACCTGGCTGTGTCTTCCTACAAATAGACTCAACCCCCTTTCTATACTCGGAGGTTTCTTACCTCTTTTACTTTCGCTTTGTCCATATCCAGCTGCTTCCATCACCGGAACATTGGACACCACTTAACATTGGCATGTTGGTATAAACCCCCAAGTCGGATGGAGTCTTTGACTCAGTACTGCCCTAAGCTGTATGAGGTTGCCACGGAACTGAAGATCAGGACTCCATACTCACTTTGTGCCCAGGGCACGTCTCATTCATATACACACAACCACCAAGGAAGTATGTACCGCTCCCACAGTTTTTCTTACGTTGGTCCATGCACAGAGTTACCTAGTTGCCACATGGTGGTACTCGAGTAGGCCTTTTATCCGCTTTGCTGAGAGTCCGAATTTATTCGCTTCCTTGGAAGACTTCAGCTGATCTCACCCGAGGGCTGCCATGACGAGGGAGCAGGACACATCTCCCTCAGGGGAGAAGGCTAAATCTGTTTCCCAAAGGGAATGGGAAATCCCTGACAGGCCCCCAAATTATTGGAAACGAACCCCAATGTCACACAAAAAAATACTCAGTAAGACTAAATTACCTCGGCAAGGCAAAATTTACTTCTGCAGAAGGGTGCGTGCACATAGCTGTACAGAAACAGGCTGGCAAGCATACTGGGTGGGCAGTCCACTCAGGTTTTATCCCTAATGCAAGTTTTAAGGCTGTGTCTCACTCCATTGGCTAGGGCTACGATCACACAGTCTTTTTCCTTACTTGGTTGGCTAAGTCAGATTTCTAAGGTGCACATTCTTCTTACTCCAGGAAGTAGTAAAGAAGTAAAAGACATGTCATAAAGTCCCTTCTCACTTCCAGAAATAGTAAAAAGTAAAAGAAAGATCACAAAGTCCCTACTCACTTCAGGAAGTGAAATAAAAGAAAAAGAAAGGTCACCCGAATACAATAAACAGGATTACAGTAATCTTGAAGAAAAGACATTCATTCCCACATTCATAGCGCTGTAGAATAAGTACTTGACTGCAAGGTCAGTTTCAGCTGCAAAACTGGCAGTTCAAACTCACCAGCCACGCCTTGAAAACTCTATACAGGGTCACTGTAAGTTGCAACCAGCTCAACGGCCTGGAACAACAACGACAACCAATCATAATGGAAGCAGATCTTCACGTTTTTCTTCTCTGGTACCACTGGGTGGCTTTGAACTTCCAACCCTGTTAGTAATCAAGCGAAAACCACTTCTGTTACCCAGAGACTTTCTAACAATATTGGCTAGCACTTTTTCAGTGCTTCCATTGTTCCAAGAATTTAATCCTGAAAATAAGTCTATGAGACAGACAATATTATCACCCAGAATTTTAATACGACTAAGGTTTGGGAAGCTCATGTCCTATTCTAAAATCATCTGTCTGAAAGAAGAGAGGACTACCATTCATGCTATGCAAAAGTAAAATTAAAAAGAAGTCTGTCTATGCTGAAGGGCATGTCTTACTTATAACCAAAATATTTTAAACCAATTTGTATTTCCTCTTCTCCATGTCTTCCTTTGCCATAGGACTGCTCAACATTTTATCCAAAATGCTATTAAAGGTGCTGTTCAAGTCTATTGTGTTTCTGAGTATGTACTTCTTAATAATAGAGGACACTAAGCTATCTGAAAGAATAATAAACCATTTCTTCTTTGTTCACGGGGATCTGGCACATTAACTTTTCAAATGAATGAATAGCTTCATATTTTTTTCTTTTCATCTTGAACTTTTCCATTTCATTGGGTATTTCACAGTTGATTTTCCTCATTCTTCACAATATGGATTGTGTCTCTGAAAAGAGTCCTCCTTTGTGCCACATATAAAGGCCTTCATATGAAAGTGAGGAACTTGGATTAGCCCTCTGTTACAGGACCTGAGAATAGACCCAGCTTGTCCAAAGGCAGGGAACCTGGTGCAATTTGATAGGCCAGGACTACCCCAGCGATGGGGTTAGTGTGGAAGTACTGTGGTAGGAAAGGCCATGTCTGTGGTCAAGTAGTTGGTACAGGCTTCTTTTCAGAGGACTGCTCTGTGAAAGATGGGTATGCTGTGGCGATGAGTCCAGCAGCTGACCACTAGAAGACACATTAGGATTTTGTTCTGAAAATCCAGTGGGAGAAATGGATATTCTGAATCTGAAGAGTGGCAGAGGACTATAGAAGAGGCCCTGGGTTTGAGAGAAGAGTACCTTCAAGATGCCCATCTGTAGGCATTGAGAACTGAAAGACATGAAGGAGATTCAAATGCTGACAGCCCACAGTAAATGCAATAATTATTTCTAAGCATTTATCCTGGTTCAAATGCTGAGCCACGTGATGGGGACAGTGGAGTCAAGTGATGGAAATACAAGTTCCAGGTAATGGAACACAGAGTGAAAAGCACAAAAAAGTCACAGTGTTTATGGATTATAGTGTTTATTCTGATGGGACAAGACATTGGACCAGTGAACACAAATATTTGTCTTCAAGGTGTGACGAGTTCCAGGGAGAAACTAAACATATCAGTGGGACTTTAGCTAGCAACTGGGAAGTAAGGAGAGTAGAGGGGGTTTAGGTATGAAAGCTCAGTGGCTGCCTGATGACAAGGGGCTTCTAAACCAGGATAAGGATCATGGATTTTATTCTGATTTCAGTAGAAAACCTGTGAGTGGTATTAAGCTGGTAAATTGTGTGCTGTGGTGTACCGCTGTGGTTAAGCACCCATCTGGTAACTGAAAGGTCATTGGTTTGATCTCACCAGCTGCTCCATGGTGAAAGATGTGCTAATCCACTTCTGTAAACACATTGTTGTTACATGCCACTGAGTTGGTTCCAACTCATACAACCCAGTGCACAAGAGAAAAAAATACTGCCCAGTTCTACACCATCCTCACAACTGTAACATTGAGCCCATTGCTGCTGCCACTGGGCCAGTTCTTCTCATTGGGAGCTTTCTTCTTTTTCACCGACCCTCCACTTTACCAAGCATGATGTCCTTATCCAGAAATTGGTCCTTCCTAAACGTATGTCCAAGTTATGAGAAAGTTATGAAAAATGAACTCTCACCACTCTGGTGTCTAAGGACTGACTGTACCTCTTACAATAAAGATGTGTTTGTTCATCTGGTAGTCCATGGCATATTTAATAATCTCTCTGACATGATAACTCATATTAATCAGTTCTTCTATGGTCTTCCTACTTTCACATCCATATGAGGCTATTGAAAATGCTGTGGCATGGGTCAGACACACCTTAGTCTTTAAACTGACATCATGCTCTTGAACACCTTAAAGAGGTCTTGTGCAGATGGTTTGCTAATGAAATATGATGTTTAATTTCTTGTCTGATGCTTCCATGAGTGTTGATAGTGGAACACTATGAAGTCTTTGACAACTTCAATATTTTTTCCATTTATCATGATATTATTTATTGGTCCAGTAGTGAGGATTTTTGCTTTCTATACATTGAGGGGCAATCCATACTGAAGGCTGTGGTCTTTGATCTTCATCAGTAAGTATTTTAAATCCTCTTTGCTTTCAGCAAGCAAGATTGTATCATCTGCATATTACAGATTGTAAATAAGTTTTCCTCCAATCCTGATGCTACATTCTTCTTCATATAATTCAGCTTCTCATGTTATTGGCTCAGCATACAGATTGAATAAATATGGTTAAAGAGTACAACCCTGGCACACACCTTTCCTGATTTCAAACCATTAATTGCCCCATGCTCTGTTCAAATAATTGCCTCTTGGTATATGTAAAGGTTGCTTATGAGCACAATTAAGTGGTCTGAAATACCAGTTCTTTGCATTGTCCATAGCTTATCATGAACCAACAGTTTGAAAGTCTGTATAGTCAGTAAATCACAGGCAAGCCTGTTTCTGGAATTCTCTTCTTTCAGTCAATATCCATCTGAGGTTAACAATGAAAATCCCTTGTTCCACGTCCTCATCTGAATCTGGCTTAAATCTCTGGCAGATACCTGTCTGTACCATTGCAATCATTTTTTACATATTTTTAGCAAAATTTTATTTTCATGTGATATTAATGATATTGTCTAATGATTTCTGCATTTTGTTGGGTTGCCTTTCTTTGGAATGCATACAAATAAAGATCTCTTTTAATCAATTGACAAAGTAGGTGTCTTCCACATTTCTTGGTATAAATGAGTGAGAGCCTTCAGTGCTGCATTGGTATTGTGAACATATTTCAGTTTGAATTCCTTAAATGCCTGGAGCCTTGTTCTTTGTTAATACTTTCAGTTCTCTTTGGGCTTCTTCATTCAGGATCATTGGCTTTTGAAATGGTAGAACATCAATCTTTTCTTTAGGTACAGTGACTCTGTGTATTCCTTCCATATTTTATCAATGCTTTCTGTATCATTCCTATTTTGTTTTGTTCATAGAATTCTTCAAGATTTCAAGTCAAGACTTGAATCTTTCTTCAGTTTTTCAGCTTGAAAATTATTGAGTATGTTATTCAATTTTGGTTTTCTAACTTTGGGTCTTTGCACATTTCATAATACTTGTCTTTGTCTTCTTGGGCTGCCCTTGGAAATTTTCAGTTTAGTACCTTTACTTCCTTATTTCTTGCTTTAGCGTCGCCAATCAGGAAAGCAAGTTTCAGAGTCTATTCTGATATCCATTTTGGCTTTTTCCTTCTTTCTTGTCTTTTTTTTTTTTTTTTCTTAAATGTTTTATTGTGACTTATGTGATAGTTTACATGGGAGAACATTAGTTTTACATTCATTGCATCATATATCGTCTCATTGCCATGGTTACAATC
>NW_006408562.1:9405105-9406307 GCF_000296735.1 Chrysochloris asiatica | reverse complement strand
TGATTCTGGGCCCCAGAGTCCCCAGGTCTTGCCACACTGCTGGTCAACCAGGTCTTCACCCGGGTTCACAGAAGTCTATTGAACATTGTAGGGCTTAGCTCACCACTTCATTGCTGTTTTTCCCTCACTTCCCCTTATCGGTGTCGAGCTTTGTCACCAATCAGAGCGTGTATTCCCACTGAGTCTTAGCCTTGGAAGGGGGTTTGCACTGAGGGGACCCTTGATGTTTCCTAGGCAAGCAAGTTGCTTGTTCTTGTAGTAACAGTCGGTCTGCCTATGTTGTTTTATATTTTTCCTTTCTTTCTTTCTTTCTTTCAAGAAGTATCTTCTGTTCTTCTAGCCACTCCAGGTTGGTCTGCTTGTCCTTTCAAGTGGGAAGTTCCCATCTCTGGAGATCTGGATATGGTTCAGGCTTTCACCTATAGTCTTATGTATTGCAGAGGCTCCGCAGGAAGCCTCCTTCACTAGGCACGTTGTAGCCCCATTTTAGGTATTCCAATCAGTTAATAAGCAGAAGACGGACTTACAAGCTTTCTATGGTGATGCTTTTCGCTATTCCTTTCTCTCCCTCTCCAGTGTCTATTTTCTAATATAATGCAAGAAAAACCAAGATTCAAAAGACAGCCATGCATCTTAACATTATTCCCCCCTTTTCCCCATTTCAACCACGGCTCAATCTCTGTATCCCAGAACCCTGTTGTTCCCAGGTTGTGCATATATCATTATTTACCTCTGTCCCACTTAGTCCATTGAGACCTAATTGTTCTCCCATCTACTTTGTTCTTCCATTCCCCTCTCCCTCCCCAACACCCAAACTATCCTGTGTCTAATCCCTGACCTGTGCTCCACCTTCCCCTCCCTCCCCTCACCCACCCCC
This sequence comes from Chrysochloris asiatica, assembly GCF_000296735.1. NCBI lineage: Eukaryota > Metazoa > Chordata > Mammalia > Afrosoricida > Chrysochloridae > Chrysochloris > Chrysochloris asiatica. The sequence goes on along the minus strand of NW_006408562.1, from coordinate 9,405,430 downwards.
AACATCCCAACAATCAACAAAGAATCCCATCCACCACCACCACCACCACCACCACCACCCCGAGTTCTTTCCCTTAGTCTTTTACAGTAGTGGTCCTATGCAGTATTTCTCTTTTTGTGACTGACTAATTTCACTCAGCATAATGCTCTCAAGGTTCATCCATGTTATGCGGTGGCTTGCAGATTCCTTGTTGTTCTTCAAGGTAGCATAGTATTCCATTGTGTGTATGTACCACGGTTTGTTTATCCATTCTTCAGTTGATGGGCACTTTGGCTGCCTCCATCTTTTTGCTATTGTAAATAGTGCTGCTATGAACATTGGTGTG
>NW_006408562.1:9390171-9391090 GCF_000296735.1 Chrysochloris asiatica | reverse complement strand
AAGGTATTTCTATTTCCAACTTTCTGAGGAAGCACCATACTGTTTTACAGAATGGTTGGAAATTTTGGTTTCCCACCAGCAATGTAGGAGGGTCCCAGTCTCTCCACATCCTCACCAGTATTTGTTGTCCTCTGCTTTTTTGAACTTCATTGACAAACAACAATTTGTAAAAGATTGAAATCAAGCCTGGTCATGTCAGCATTATCTTCTACGATATTATGAGCCACAATTCTTGCAAGGACTGCAGGATGCAAGATTTTCACATACACCCTTAACATTTCAGGAAACCGTATCAGCACAGAGATATCCTGTACTGCCAGATCTGCGTCCCTCAGAACTTTTGCAGTCCGTTGAGAACCAACCAGATTCAAACTGGCAGAAGTTAGATTTCTAGCAATTTCCATGAGGTCAGATTTGTTTGAGATACTAAATAAATCTCTAAGAGAACACATTGTTTCTCATTACTCAAACTATATTGCCCAACATTCTCCAAGGTAAAGGAGGGGACTGTGGGGGTGGCTTTCTCATGAATCTGAAGGTTAGATGCCCATCTACATTTCAGCCCACATTATCCCGGCCGGTAAACTGAGTCTCCCCTATATCATCCAATACCAGCAGACTATCTGCTTCCAGCATTTGTATTCCTGTCATTATTAGTTATCAATACATCTTGAATGCATGTTTGATCAATTTCACACTGAAGAAACTGGTAGAATTCTTTAATTTCATCATCACTGGCTTTAGTGGTTGGTGCATACATTTGCGTAATAGTGGTATTGACTGGTCTTCCTTGAAGGCATATGGATATTATCCTGTCACAGACAACATTATACTTTGAGAAAGTTCTTGAAATGTTCTTTTTGATGATGACTGTGATGTCATTCCTCATCAATTAGTCATTCCCTGAATAGTAAACCAT
>NW_006408562.1:9386334-9389657 GCF_000296735.1 Chrysochloris asiatica | reverse complement strand
TCCTTCCGAGTTTGTCTTAGTCTGGAAGCTCCTCTGAAACCTGTCCACCTTAAGCTCCTCTGTGACCCTGCTTAAAATACCAGTAGTATAGTTTCCAGCATCACAGGAACACTTAAGCTACCACAATATGACAAATTGGCAGACGAGTGGTGGTGTAAATATTTATAGCCTTGGAAATCCTATTATACACTATCCTATAGGGTCACTATGAGATGGAATCAAGTGGTCAACTGTGGGTGTGAGTTTGGTTGGGACATACCTTTTAATAATGATACTGTGCCCTGGCTATACAAAAGGCTAAAGTGCCATTGTCTTAGTTATCTAGTGCTGTAATAACAAAAATATGGCAAATGGGTGGCTTTAATGAAATTTACTTTCTCATTTCACTAGAAGTCCAAATTCAGAGTGCCTGTTGTAGGGAAGATGAAAGCATTATGAATAGTACCAAAATATTGTCAGATGTCATGCAGGAAGATGAACTCCACAAGGATGGAAGGCTCTCAAAATATGAATGGAGAAGAAATGTCTCCCCAAAGTAGAGTTGACCATGATGACGCAAATGGAGTAAAGCTTTGGGACCTTCATTTGCTGATGGGCCATGACTCAAAATAATAAGAAAAGCTGTAAACATTCATTAATAATTGGAACATGGAATGTATGAAGAATGAATCTTGGAAAGTTGGAAGTTGTCAAAAACGAAATGGAACACACAAGCATTAATATTCTAAGCATTAGTGAACTGAAATGGACTGGTAATAGTCATTTTGAATCTGACAAGCACATGATATACTATGCTGGCAATGACAAATTGAAGAGGAATGGCATCGTATTCATCAAAAAGAACATTCCAAGATCTATCTTGAAGTACAACACTGTCTGTAACAGTATAATATCCATATGCCTACAAGGAAGACCAGTTAATACAAATATTATTTAAATATATGCATCAACCACTAAAGCCAGTAATGATAAACTTAAAGAATTCTTCCAACTTCTTCAGTCTGAAATTGATCAAACATGCAGTCAAGATGTATTGACAATTACTGGCAATTAGAATGCAAAGGTTGGAAATGAAGAGGAAAGATTAGTCCTTGAAAACTATGGTCTTGGTGATAGAAACGATGCTGGAAACTGCATGAGTTTTGCAAGACCAGTAACTTGTTCAATGAAAATACCTTTTTTAAACAAGATGTACATATGGACATTACCAGATGGAATACACAAAAATCAAATTAACTACATCTGTGGAAAGAGATGGTGGAAAAGCTAGTCATTACCTAATGATAGATAGTCATCTGTCATTGACTAATGATAGATGATAGTCAAAACAAGGCCAGGGCATAGTGTGGAACAGACCAATTGCTCATATACAAGTTCAGGCAGAAGCTGAAGAAAATAAAACAAGTGCACAGCAGCCAAAATATGACCTTGAACTTGTCCCACCTAAATTTAAAGATCAGCTCGAGAATAGATTTGATGCATCAGACACTAATGACTGAAGACCAGAAAAGTTGACCATCAAGACCATCGTACAGGAAAAAAAAAAAGGTCATTAAGAAGATAAGGAAGAATGAAAGACCAAAGTGGATGTCAGAAGAGACTCTGAAACTTGCTTTCCAGTGTAGCAATGCTAAAGCAAATGGAAGAAATGAGGTAAAAGAGCTGAATAAAATTTTCAGAGGGCAGCTTGAGAAGACAAGTCAAATATTGTAATGAAATATGCAAGATCTGGAGTTAGAAAACCAAAATGGAAGAACACACTCAGCATTTCTCAAGCTGTGAGAACTGAAGAAAAACTGAAGCCTTTTCGTGCAATATTGAAGGACTCACTCATTCATCTATACCAAGAAATTTGGAAGAGAGTTACCTTGCCAGTTATTTGAAGGGATCCATATTTGTGCCCATTCCAAAGAAAGGTGACAGAACATGATGCAGAAATCATAGGACAATATCATTAATGTTGCATGCAAGTAAAATTCTGCTAAAAGTAATTCAAAAGCAGCTGCAATAGTACATTGATAGGGAAATACTAGAGGTTCAAGCCAGATTCAGAAAAGGACATGGAGTGAGAGATATCATTGCAAATGTCAGATGGCTCTGGGATGAAAGCAAAGAATACCAGAAAGATGTTTACCTGTGCTTTATTGTGATGCAAAAGTTTTGATTGTGTAGATCATGGCACGCTGTGGACAACATTGTGGAGAATGAGTATTCAGGAGCATTTAATTGTGCTCATGAGGAACCTGTACATAGACTAAGAGGCAGCAGTTTTTCTAACAAAACAAGGGGAAACTGACTGGTTTAAAATAAGGAAAGGTGTGTGCCAGGGTTGTATTCTTTCACCATACTTATTCAGTGTGTATGCTGATAAAATAAATCGAAGTTGTATTATATTCAGAAAAACATGACATCAGGGTTTGAGGAAGACTCATTAACAACCTGTGATATGTAGCTGATACAACGTTGCTTGCTGAAAGTGAAGAGGACTTAAAATACTTACTTATGAAGATCAAAGACCACGGCCTTTGATATGGGTTGCATCTCAATGTAAAGAAAACAAAAATCCTCACCACTGGAGCAATAAATAACATCCATCTAAATGGAGAAAAGATTGAATTCAAAGATTTCATTTTGCTCAGATCAACCATCCACGCTCATGGAAGCAGGAGCCAAGAAATCATCACTGGTGGCATGCTGATTACATTGGAGCACTTCCATCATGGAAAGGGTAGTGTTTCATTCTTACTAGGATAGACACTGACTCTAGCATCTAATCCATCAAATTTGTTCTTGAAGTGCTCTCTAAATTCATGTGGGATATATTCAAGGCCATAATTTGGCTCTTTAGCTTCAGCCTGTGCTTGCATAAAATCAGTAGATGGCCTGATTTGATTGGTGACATTGAGATTCTCAATTGTTTCTTCACACAGATCTAGTCAATTTGATTCCTGTGTATCCTGCCTGTTGATGTCCATGTTGTTTTAAAAAGGTGGTGACAATGAATAAGTTGTTGGTTTTGCAAAATTCTCATATAATTTCTAGCATCATTTCTAATACCAAAGCCATATTTTCCTACTAGTCCTTCCTTTTTGTTTCCAACTTTTACAGTCATTCACCAGTAATAATCAATGTATCACAATTGCATGTTTGATTCATTTCAGACTGAAGAATTTTATTGTTGTTGTTAGGTGTCATCGAGTTGGTTTCAACTCATAGCAACCCTATGCACAACAGAACAAAACACTGCCCTGTCCTGCAACGTCCTCACAGTCATTATAACGCTTGAAGCCATTGCTGCTGCCAGTGTGCCAATCCATCTGATT
>NW_006408562.1:9378053-9386234 GCF_000296735.1 Chrysochloris asiatica | reverse complement strand
GTCTTCCTCCTTTTTGCTGACCATCCACTTTACCAAGCATGATGTCCTTCTTCAGAGACCAGTCCCTCCTGAAAATATGTCCAAAGTATGAGAGTAGCATTCTTGACTGTACTTCCAACACTGATTTCTTTGCTCCTGTGGCAGTCATGGAACTTCTAATATTCTTCTCTAACACCACAACTCAAATGCATCAATACTTCTGTGGCTTCCTTATTCTGTTCAATTTTCACATGCATTTGAAGCTACTGAAAATACCAAGGTTTGGCTCAGGCACACCTCAGTCCTCAAACTGACATCTTTACTCTTGAACATTTTAAACATGTCTTGTGCAGCTTATTTGTCTAATGCAGTGTGTCATTAGATTTCTTGACTGCTGCTTTCATGAGTGTTGATATGGAACCAAAAAAAAAAAAAAATGAAGTCTTTGACAACTTCAATCTTTTCTCAGTTAATCATGTTATCTATTTGTCCAGTGGTAAGGATTTTTGTATACTTTGCATTGTGGTACAACCTCTGTTGAAAGCTGTGGTCTTTGATCTTCATCAGTAAATATTTGAAGTCCTCTTTCAGCAAGCAAGGTTGTATTATCAGTTAATGAGTCTTCTTCCAGTCCTGATGCCAAGTTCTTTTTAATATAATACAGCTTCTTGAATTTTCTGCTCAGCATGCATATTGACTAAGTATAGTGAAAGAATACCAACCTGGCACAGACCTTTCATGATTTTAAACCAGTCCTTGTCTTCCTTGTTCTCTTCAGATGACTATCTCTTGTTCTATGTACAGGTTGCTCATGAGCACAATTAAGCACAATCACTCTTCACAATGATACCCATAGCTTGTCATTAGTCACACAGTTCAAAGTCTTTGCATAGTCAATAAAGCACATATAAACATCTTTCTGTTATGCTCTCCTTGCAGCCAAGATCCACCTAACATCAGCAGTGATATTCCTCATTTCACATCCTTGTTGCAGCTGTTCTTGAATTATGAAAGCAAAATTTGCTTGCATGTGATTAATGCTACTGTCCAATGATTTCCACATTCCTTTGTGTCACCTCTGTTTGGAATGGGCACAAACATGGATCTCTTACAATTACTTGGCCAGGTAACTCTCTTTCAAATTTTTTGGCAGAGATGAATGAGTGCCTCCAGTGCGGCATCAGTTTGTAGAGATATTTCACTTTGTACTCCACTAATTCACTCACCAAAGTAGAAGTAGAACATTGTCTTTGTGGACTATATTATGTCACTTGACCTTGATGTCCCATGAGGCTACGGTTATAAGCACTCAAATCTATGGGCCAATCCTTCAAGGTGTTATGGCTAAGAAATTTTCATAACTTGGACCCCTGTATGGATATATTTTCAGAGCATATAAAAAAAGTGCATATGTGAAAAATCCTCTACCAAACCTATATGCATTTATGGGTACAGTTCCATTTACCTTCCTACATAAGCTTGTATGTTGTATCTATGTGTGTTAAATCTGTGTATCCATTTGCATAAGGTTAAATATAAAAGTATTGTTTCTAAGGTCCAGTTAATACAGGGAGAAGTTTATCCAAAGCTAAATGTGTTTAAACATGTCTGTGATCAGTGGATTGCTGCAGACAAGTTCAATCATTTATACACTTGTCTTTGTCTTGTTAGGATGTTTTCAGAAAGAAGGTCCAATCAAAACAGTCTAATAGTTCCTTGTCAGATATATCATGCCAGATATTAATTATCAGTCTGTAGGTTCTCCTTTTGCTTTTTTTGGAGAAGATCTCTGATATGTGTAAGTATTAATTTTTTAGGAGATCTCAGTCATCTAGTTCATATTTTGCTGTTTGTGTATTTTTGGTTATGTTTGATAACTATTTATTCCCTAAGTTAAGACTCCTAAATTTGCCTCTCTTTTTCTTTGATAGTCTTTATAGTTTAAGTTTTTGCATTTGTGTCTTGGGTTTATCTTGAATTAGCATAATGTGAGGTGTTCATTTTTTTCTTAAAGCAGATGTTTCTAGGCTCTGGGTGGTTTTCCCCATGGAAAGTTTGAGTGCTCAGATCTGGAAATTGTACCAAACTGGATTGCTCATACTGACTACATTGCTTCTAGTTGTCCTTTGAACACCTGTCACCTAACGCACATCTACTGTGTGACACCGAGTGACAAGGCTGCTAGTTCCATCAGAGGCTGTTACAGCAGTTACAGCATGCTGCCTAGACAGCCACACCCAGGAGGATCCTGGATGCTAATTCTCATACTGCTCTTAGCTTGTTACAGACATGAATGTTACATTCATTTGAAACTTTATAGTGGTGGTGGTTGTGTGCTGTTGAGTCGGTTCTGACTCATACTAACCCTGTATAGGTTTTTGAGGCTGTAAATCTTTATGAGAGAAGAAAGACTCAGCTTTCTCCTGAAGAGTGGCTGGTGAATTCGAACTGCTGACAACACATAACACACTATACCTCCAGTGCTCCTTTTTATATTTTATAATAAGAGATCATTTGCTAAATGTAATAAAGGTAGAACATGAATATAGTCCAGGAAGACAGATCCCACTACATTCTCATGTCCCAATAGGGTTTTATAAAATGTATTGTCTATGAGATCTATTTTGTGTGTATATACACCAATGATGGGTCTGGCATGATCCTACCCACTTTTTTTTTTCTTAAGTTTTTATAGTGAATTATGTGATAGTTTACATGGGATAACACCAGCTTTATATTCATCCTATCATATTTCATTTCATTGCAATGATTATAATCCCCTCCATGCATCATCAAACAACCAAAGGGTACATCCCGCAAGTCTGCCCTCTGGCCTTCAAAACACAGTCTCTCTCCCTCCCTGAGTCCAGAGTCTCCAGCCACTCCATCTCTCCACTCTCCACGTCATCGTCTCTGCCTCTATCTGTGGTATCACTGCTTCTCTGGATAGGGTCCCACACTCCGCTCTTCTCCCTTGATGGGTCCAGGGACCTCTGCTCCTTTTGTTACAAAACATCTGCCTTTACATTTCTGACCCTCACAGTCAGCCCTGATAGCAATTATTCACTATTGTACCACATGAGTCCTATACTCATCTCTTTTCATCAGCCCTGTCCCAACGGATTGGAAACCACTCAGTGGAGATTCTACCTTCCCCCACACCCTCTGAAACTAGGCTCCCTCTTGAAAACTTGTAAGCAAGTCATTTCTTGCCTTTGTTGCCCCCTCCCCCCCCATTTTGGGTAGCCAATGTCTAAATTGCCCATCCTTGTCAACCCTGTGTACCGAGTAGCTCTTTTGAACTTCTGTATCCATACATATAGGTCAAATTCATCAAATTGTAGTGGATTACTCTTTTTTTCGTCTTCTTTCTTCTTCTAGCTGAGTTCTGATCATCCAGCCATTGAAGTCAGGTCAAGTACCCTATCCACTTTTGAATTAATATTCCATATGAATCATCAGAGCAACACTGTAAGATGTTATCATTCTCTTTAATAAGTGAAGAAATGGAGGCACGGAAAGATAATGTAGCGGACTCAATGCCCTACACCTAGAAATACATTCAGAATCGAATATACTGTCAAACTATGTGTAGAGGAATGTGTTTATCCATGTGACAGCTCTGAGTTTATTAAAACAAAAGCAGCAAGAGAGAAAGTGAAAGCAATGTCCCATCCAGAGAAGCTGTCCCTTTACAAAACACACCATGGTGCCTGTGCTTTGGCGGTCACGTCTTTCTGCACAGATGTTAGGTTGCTCTGGCCCCAGCCTATAGAGCTCCAATTAAAGCTCTGCACCAATCACCTTCCATCTAGAAAGCAAAGGCCTGAGATTCTGCTCCAGGCAGGGTAAACTCCCTCCTTTACAACTCACTTTGGTATTGGGAAAACAGGCTATGTAGTTCCATAGCGTCCAAAGCAAGATGGGGAATTGTTTGAGGAATGCCTTTCTTTGTCAATGAAACTTTTAATGAGGACTATGATATGCAATGGAGTCCTGGCATGGTGCTGTAGAATAAGCGCAGGACCTCAATGTCTGTTTGAACCAGGTGGTTGTATGCCATGGAGTTGCTTCCAACTCATTGCAACCCTGTAAAGGGTTTACAAGTCTAAATCTTTACGCGAGCAGATAGCCTCATCTTTCGTCTGTGGGACACCTGGTAGTTTCAAACTGCTGACTTTGAGGTTAGCAGCCTGATTCATAACCACTACGCTATCAGAGCTCCTTTTTCAAACTCACTAGCCGCTCCTTGGTGGTGGTGGTTATATGCCGTGGAGTCAGTTCCAACTTATAGCAACCCTGTACAGAGTTTCCAAGGCTGTAAATCTTTATAGGAGCAGAAAGCCTCATCTTTCTCCCGTGGGACAGCTGGTAGTTTCGAACTGCTGACCCTGAGGTTAGCAGCCTGATTCGTAGCCACTATGCTACCAGAGCTCCTTGGAAACCCTATATTTGGTCACTATAGGTCAAAGTTGACTCGATAGCACTTAATGACAACAATAACAATGATACACGGTGGCTCCATAGGATAAGAACTGGAATGTGAACCACAAGGTTGGCAGTTTGAGCCCATCAGCCACTCTCCAGGAGAAAGAGGTTTTCTGCTCCTGCAACAATGTCCAGTGTTGGAAACCTTATACAGGGTCACTGTGAGTCAGAATCTACTAGATGGCACTTAACAGCAACAACAACAACAATGATATGCTAATGAGCACTGAATGATTATCACACTGGGACTTCTTTCTAATTCATAATAGCTAACTGGAAAGATAGATATACAGCAGAATGAGTACTCAAGAGTTCAATGTCTCAAATGACAGAAGGCCAAGGAGGGGATGCAAGCAGAAGAGTACACTGCAGTCACTGAAGTGATTGTCATGAAGTGCAGTCACTTCGGTGGTCACTGTGGAGTTAGAGGAGGTGGTCCTGACCTGTTTCTGTAGGGGGTCATTTACACATTTCTTCAATCACAAGATCTCCATTGAGGAGCCTGTGGTTGGATCCTTCATTGCCAACCACCAGGGTCCTACCTCTAGCCTGTCAGAAGTTTATGCTCTGGGGAAAAAGGATAAATCGAAATGACATGGGTCAAGGTTGGACGCAGAGCCCTGAGGTGTGGAGGACAGAGTGAGGGTTACCTAAAATGATATTAACTAGCCTATGTTTGTATCCTTTCAGAATATGGGGTAAGTTGAAAACCCATGATTGCTATTAGAACTCCATTGGTAGTTGTCAACCATGGTTTTACCAACCAAATAGGCAAGATGAGATAGTTGAAACAACTATGGTTAGAACTCATATTTACCTCATTATGTCTTGTTCATTAAGCACTTTATCTCTGGGACCCTCCCTAAGCCCTTGTGTGGTGGTATTCCTTTATTATTGTAACTGCAGTGGAGTTGGCCCCTAACTCATTGCAACCTCATTCAAACAGAGTGAAACATTGTCCTGTCCTGTGCCATATCCCTGATTGGCTGCCAACTGGAATGTTGTGAACCAAGTGATTTTTGTTGGCTGATTTTCACAAGTAGATCTCCAGGTCTTTCTTTCTAGTTAATCTTAGTCTGGAAATTCTACTGAAACGTGGTCAGCATCCTGGCAGCATGCAAGCTTCCACTGACAGGCGCTGGTGGTGCCTGGGGTTTATTGGCAGGGAACTGAGCCTCCAACATGGCCTATACTCTAGGGCGTATGTCATCACTGATATACTCTAGAGCATATGGCATCACTGAAGTTCTGTTGTCACTGATGAATTCATGATGGGCTTTGTAAGTTTTGTCTCTCATTAAGATAAAAACATTCTCAGTGCAGAACATTTCATATTCTCAAGGTTTCTAGATTTTGTGAAGGTATACCCTGAGATAATCATTAAACCTTAAGCCAAAAATAGTCCTTGAAGCCATCGTCAAATCAAACAATACTCTTAACTTCATTACCAAAAAGGCCAGCCTTGAGAATTATGCCCTTTAAGAACTAGCTACACAGGATCAAACTGACAATGGCAACATGAATGATTAGATAGAAACCTCAGGGGATAGTGAATTCGTGTTAACGAGGGAGGAAGACATCGGGAAAGGAAGATGAGAATGCTTGTACAATGTGAAGAATGCCATCCATGTCACTAACTTGTACACGTAGAAATATTTGAATTACTGTGAGTCTTTCTTTGAATGTTCTCAACAGCAACAAAATAAATACAACTTAGCAGGGGGGAGGAAGGAAATAATTTCCAGAATATGATGATATATCATTAGTCCATGCTGTGTGACTAGAGACTTGGTTTTGTATAACGGCTTTAACTAGGAAGAGTACTGTGATGAAAGCTCTGGGAAGCCCCTTGTGGGAGGACTATGGTGGACTCAGCAAACCCAATGCACAGCTGGACCACCTTTGCCTCAGGCGCTGCAAAACCCTGAGCAACTGTGTTGATACCTTTGAAAATATTTGTTTGGAAAACTCACTCTACCTTTTTCTTTCATGATTATATTACTGAGACTACCTGTTTGATGCATTAAAATTATATTTTCACTCTAATTAAAGCTGCTGCTTTCTAAGAAAACTCAATTTCATCTAGTATAACTCTTAACATGGTTACTAGTCAGCGTGGGCTTGTCTTTTGTTGTTGTTTTTGTTGTTTCCCCACACAAATGCTTATCAGACATTGGCTTTTAATGACAGCAGGAAGCTTCATTTCCAAAACATGTTTACTAAATGATGGTGCCTCTTTTATCCGAAAGATCTGAGTTTGAGGAGATGCAAAGAGACATTTCCCTTTGAAGGAAAAACACTATCAATTATTTTTACAGCTACTCTTGTGCAATGAAAGATAATCTGAAGATAAGTATAAAATTAGCCTGGTTAGCTGGGCTGCTGTGCTCCTGCAAGGGAGGTTGGCTTTCAGAGTAAACCCTGTGATAGACAGCTTACATCGCAAAGCAACACATCTCCGTCTATGGATGCGTCCTGCGGGTTGTGCGCGTGTGTCTCAGAGCCAGCTGTGTAGTTGACTGTCTCTTCATCCGGACTGTCTATCTGAGGACAGATACAAAATGGAAGTGATACAGTGGTTGCAACACGAGCTCAGTGAAAGCAGTGCTTTGCGGATGGTGCAGAAGCTGGCAGCGTTTCGTTCTGCTGTATATAGAGGTGCTGAGTTGGAACTGACTCGGTGGCAACTAATGACAACAGAAATAGGTGTATTAGATGCTTTTATTGTAAATCACATGTTAAAATATAAAGGATGAGCTGTCATTAGAGACACATCTGAGGTGATGATTGTGTAACCATGAAATAGAGGGGCTCTTTCTGCCTGCTAAAACAATGTCAATCACTTTGAGACAGGGGTGTGGTCAAGTAAGTAGGGCTTAGTGTATATACTATATAGGAGGCAGAGAGACTGCGTGTCCTCTGAAGCCTGCTTCCCTAGGGAAGAGGGGAAGAGATGTTTACAGGCATTTGGAACATACAGTCTGAAGAATCTTGGTCTCTCCATTTATCTTAAGTCATGCTGACTACTCAAGACATGTTGTCTTCAATAGGCAAGGTGTTTCTTTACATGAATTCCAATGATCAGGGGTTTTCTTAAGAGATAGACAGTTGTTTCCTTTCGTTCCTTTAATACTTATTGGTGGTTGTGTGCCATAGAGTCACTTCCAACTCCTAGTGATTCTGTATAGGGTTTCCAACGGTGTATATTTTTGCGGGCACAAAAGCCTCATTTTTATCCCTTGGAGCAGCTGGTAGATTTGAACTGCTGACCTTACAATTTTCAACCCAACTTGTAACCCTTTAAGCTACCAGGGCTCCTTAATAGCCCTTGGAGTGAAGGTTAGCTACTGACTTACCTACAGGTAAGTGTAAACATAGGTTAGCACTAATGGTCTTCTACTTGCACAGAAATATTTACTTTGGCCAGCTGAGCCTTTAAGGTCTTCTACTTGCAAAAAGAGAATTGTTGTAAAGAGTTGCTGATTCAGTTGGAGACAGCTTTCACTGATGACAATGGGACTTAAACTCCTCTTGAGTTAGTTAAATCCATTGGGATGTAAAAGAAGCAGAATCTCAAGTGAATACAGCAAACTAACAGCACAACATGAAATCAATAAATAGCAAGTTAAGAGAACAGACTTCTCTTTACATTGATTCCACACTTTATTTACTGAACACTTCACATTTGTTGTTGTTGTTAAGTGCCGTCGAGTC
>NW_006408562.1:9366562-9376913 GCF_000296735.1 Chrysochloris asiatica | reverse complement strand
ACCACCAACAAGCATTTAAGTTACAGACACTAGATACGAACCTACTGTTACAACTTGTTGTTGTTGTTAGGTGCCGTCGAGTCGATCCCAACCCATGGTGACCCTTGTGTAGGGTTTCTGAAGAGCAGCTGGTGAGCTTGAACCACCAACCTTGCAGTTCCAACGGCTTTGTAGTCTGGCGCATTAACCCACAGCGCCACACCAGGACTCCAACTGTTACAACTTAGATACAGACTTGTTTTATGACAGACAGGAATGGAACTACAGAGGGTCCCAGATTTACAACACGGTTCCATTCTTACCACCCCATTATAAGTCAGTTCTGATATAACTCAAATACTTCTTTTCCTTTTTTCAAGTTTAATTCCAGGCAGTCCCCAACTTAAGTTACAACAAACCACACGTATGACCATCCTTTATTATTACATGTAATAATACTGCAGTGTGTACTTTGCTGATACTGTCATTCTCACATCTTCACTCAGAAGATATGTTTATGCAATGCTCCCAACCCCAAAGTCATAAAAATTGTGACTGAGCCATGGGGCTGGATGAATAAATCCCTTGATACTATTGCCCTGAGATAATATTCAAAGCGTAAGCCAAAAATAGCCCCTGAAATTCATCTTAAAACTGAACATAAATTTAGCTTAATTAGTAAAAAGATCTATCTTGAACATTATGTCCTCTTAAGAACTATCTATATATAGTGTCAAATTGACAATAGTAATTTAGCAACCTTAGAGGGCAGTGAGTTTATGTTAATAAGGAGGGAATGACTCCGAAATTAAGGATGAGAATGGTTGCACAACTTGAAAAACGTAATAAATCAATCCCAGTAAAAGGGTTATGTAGAAACTGTTGAATTGGTGTGCATTTTTCTGTGTGTATTCTCAACAATAAAATAAATAAAATTTAGGGGGGGAAATGTAGTAGAATGAATGATGCAATATTTTAAAACCTGAAATAGGTAGCATTGATTTGGGGAATGACATTGGATGACAAATTTGCCATTCTCAGAAATTGAGGGCACAGTGAACAATGTTACAGATGAAGTTAACCAGCAGTAGACGCAAAGCGAGACTGCAAAGCCATTTGAACTGCAAGATCAGGGGTTCAAGCTTACCAGCTGCTCGTTGGAAACCTTATACAGCGTTGCTATGGGTTAGAATTGACTCGATGGCACTTAACAACAGCAAGTAGGTGCTGAAGCCAAAATCTGCCCACAATATTCCCAAGGACTTTGAGGAACAGCCTTTATCTTTGTTGTATCTCTATTGCTGAAGCTCTCCTTATGACATTAGAAGGGATATCCTCACCACCAGTTCTCTGCCAAGGAATACCCCTAGAACCCACTTCACTAGTGCAACTCTCCTGTTCAAGAGCAACACCCAAGGGGCTGTCTCCTCAGTTCCTCAGCTCCTCTGCTTAATGCCCAGGGGTTCTTGATGGGCATCTCACCATCGATGTAGTGCCCATCATCTAGCCTGGTCAGCTGAGCTTTGTGTTCATCACATGAGGAGGTTCCAGTTTGTTCCTATTTATGCCTGAATTCTCCTTTCTGTACTCCACCTGCACACTGTCTTCCTCAGTATGACCTCAAGTAGACCCTATTCTGGTTTTGAAGGCCTTTCTGGATGGTCTCTTCATGGAAGCCTTCGCAAACTGCTTGGTCTGACCCTGTATGGAGAAGCTGGTGTGCTCAGAGTTGTTACTAATCTGTTTAACACTTAAATTCAAAGCACATGGTATGCTAACAGAACAATTTTCTATTTCAAAGAACAAAACTTCCTTGAAGGTAGAAATCCTTAGACTACTGTGTTGTGATTCTGAGGGCTGGATTTTGACTTATTGGAAATATATATACATACATATATTCCCATATGTATATATGTTTCCAGATATATATTCCCAGGGGTCCTGGTGTGGTGCTGTGGGTTAATGCACTGAATTGCAAAATTGGTTTGAACCATAAGGATGGTGGTTCAAGCTCACCAGCTGCTCCTTGGGAACCCTATACTGGGTCACTATGGGCAAGAACTGACTCAGCGGCACATACCAACAACAATAATATATTCCCAGGAGGTATATTCTCAGGAGGTATATGTTGTTTTCCTCATTAGAACTGACTGTAATGTAATCATTACCCTGAGACACCACACCAAACAAGGTCAGTAATCTTCTCTAAAATCTCTTCTTCTAAAATCTAATTAAAGTGCTAAGGAAACCTTTGTTTTCAGCTATGGTGAAAAGAAATTACATTCTTGATGTTATCATACTGATGAAGATCAAAAATTACAACCTTCATTCAGTATAGCTTGCACCACTATTGAACTAACAAATAAGGTCGTAATAAATGGAGAAAAGATTGAAGTTATCAAAGACTTAATTTTGCTTGGGTCCACCATCAGCACTTACAGAAGCAGCAGTCAGGAAATCAAACAATGTGTTGCATTAGGGAAATCTTCTGTAAAACACTTCTTTACATTACTCAAAAGCAAAGACATCAGTTTGAGGACTAAGGTGTGCCTGACCCAAGCCATAGTATTTTCAGTTGCTTCATATACATGGGGGGATCCCTGGTGTGACACTGTAGGATAAATTGTAGACCGCAAGGTTGTTTAAACAGCAAAGTCAGCGATTCAAACCCATGAGTCGGAATCAACTTGACAGAACTTAACAGCAACAACATATGCATATGAAAGTTGGACAGTGAATAGGGAAGACCAGAGAATAATTGATACATGTAAGTTATGGTTTTGCAGAAGAATATGAAAGTACCTGGACTGCCAGGAGAACAAACAAATCTGTGTTGGAAGAAGTACAACCAGAATGCTCCCTAGACTCAAGGAGGGTGACACTTCATTTCATGCTTTAGACGCATCAGGAGAAACTAGTTCCTGTAGGAGAACATCATGCTTGGAAGTGTGGAGAGTCAGTTAAAAAGAATAAGACCCTCATCTCAATAGATTTTGACACAGTGGTAGCAGCATTAGGATCAAATGTAACAAAAAGTTTGAAAATGACGCAAGACTGGGCAGTGTTGGGTTCTGTTGTATATAATGTTGTTGTAAGTCGAAACAGACTTGACGGCACTTAGCAGCGACAACAGTAACAACACACACCATGTTATCCGAATTGCACCTTCTTTGCCACCAGTTTGATCAATGTGACTGAGGTGTAAATGTGCTTATGAGTGAGTGTACGTTTGGTTTTGTTTAGTTAAACAACTATCAGTATTAATTAGGGACGTTTTATTGACTAAATTCAGAGGAGCAGATGCAGTTTCTTTGAGTGACTGGAGAAGGACTGATTACTTAACTCATTGTTCTTGATCATTTGAAGACCATCTGGTCTCATAAATAGCTATGGAAATTCTGTGCACCGTTTTCAATGTGTCTTGCCCTCCCTGTAGCTGTAGCTGTCCAATACTTGGTCTGTGTGTTTGAAGATTATTTTTATGGATCAAATAGACTGTGGTTCATAGCATACTAATTGTATGTGTGAGGGCAGGTAATGCCAACTTTTTGACTTCTGGTTTCAAATCTGTCCAGCACTGACTTCATATTTCTTGTAGGAGTCATAAGAGCTAAAGGAGAGAAAGAGTAAAAAGTGCAGTTGGTCTAGAGTTCATGTGCAATAAAACTCAGATTCTCCCTACTCTCCAGAGTTCGAGGTGAAGAGGGTCAGCAGCCACATAATATCCTGAGGCAAAAAAAACAACAACAAAAAACAGGCTCAATCTCAGTTCCAGGTTTGCCTTGCACATTAAAAAGATGGCTGCAATCTTGAGTTAAATATGGATACAATGATTAACAATTCAGGTTTGTAAAGGTTCTGCAAAACTGAATTTGGCAAAATGACTTTGGGGAATTATTTAGATTGCTTTTTGAAGAGTGAAATTTGGACACTAAGTTCCCTAATGAATAACAACAAATAGAAATCGACATATATAAGCTCTGAAAAAGTCATTTGCAGATAATTGCTGTGACTGCATGTCCTAAGAACCCCACATTTTATCTGAATATAATTGAAAACCTTTTCATTAGCAATAAGGGATAAAGAATCTGTCTGATTCCTTAAGTTTTCCTATGACAGCCAAGAAGTATGGTTCCAGCCATACAGAATAGAGAGTGCCTTCAGTCAGATGTGCTCGTGTAAACTGATTATAGCTTGGTTGTCTCCAATTCTTCTGTGGAAATGGGCAGAAATTATTTTAAAGAAAACAAAAGTAGTAGCATTTTCTTATTACATTCTCTAACTTCCCAGTACTGGAATCCTACATTAACCCTATATTTCTCCAACTCACCCACTTCTCTCAGTAGATCACACTGTCTCCAGGTGTTATTGTGTTGCAGGAAGGCGAGGCCTGAACGGGAGAAAGAAAACACAAATACCAGTGATATTAGAAGAGGCTTTTATTGTCAATGAAGCATTGGTGGACTAACATCCCCAAAAATCTGAGCTCCCAGAAACAGCTTTCGTATTAGCTTTATATAGGATTACATAGGACTGAGAGGGGAGACCACCATGTCACTTTCTCATTGGCAGTTCCTAGTAAGGAACAAAAGCAGAAGCTATTAGTTTCCTTTGTGTAACCTGATCTGCAAATTTCAAGAAACAAGAAACTGTAACTTTCCAGAGTGCTAGGTGTCAAGGTCTTATGGGGGCACGGGGTCCCCTCCCTCAGTTGTTGTTAAGTGCCATGGAGTCGCTGCCAACTGGTAGTGACTCTGTAGGTTTTTCAAAAGTGACTGGTGGATTTGAATTGCTGATCTTGAGGTTCAAACCAACCTTGCAGCCTAGTTCTTATCCTTACAACGCCACACCAGGACTCCAGTTAGACCCCAAAATTTGCCAGGAAGCACACTCTCCTCCCCACTTGGTCCTTCTGTCTTATCATAGGCCCTAGGTCTTCCTTGTCCGGATGAGTTCAGTGACCCTGAGTGAGCGTTCTGGGCAGAGCTGTCTTTCTCCATGTCCCGCCTCTCCATTAAGTGTTGTCATGACTACCACTTGTGTTTCTTCTCTTAGATGAGAAGATGCCCATGGCATCCATTGACTGAATGGTGCCCCCCTTTTTACCACTCTTCCACCCACATTCTGTGCTGGGACAAACGTGGAAGTTCCTGTGGCAGTTTCTCCCTTACCTATATGCCAGGCACTTTGCCTGGGTAGCTTCCCTGCCTTTGCCTATTAAGGTTAAGAATAATCACTGCAAGTCTTCTTAAAGCTCTGAACCTACAATCTTTAGGCCAGTCATTTACATCTCTCTCAAAGCATTCATTATACAATCTAATAATACTAGTTTCTCCAGTGCCACCATCTAACTGGAACATAATTTTAGGTTCATTCCTATGGAAATCACCAATGTTGTTACCACTTGGAATGCACAGAATAAAGGCTTGTGAACAATGGATGTCCATTTCCATGTGTTAATCAAAGCTCAAAGAAATTGAAACATAAGGTTTATTTTGAGCAGCTATTCTTTATCCATATAGGGAGAACATTCTATTTCCAGAAAAAGACAAATGTCTCAATGTAGGTCAGTTACAGTGAAGCTTATAAAAAGGTGGTGGTGGTTGGTGGTGGTTGTGGGCCATGGAGTCTGTTCTGACTCATAGTGACCTTGTATAGAGTTTCCAAGTCTATAAGTCTTTATGGGAGGAGAAAGCCTCATCTTTCTCCCTCGGGATGGCTGGTAGATTCAAACTGCTAATCTTGCAGTTAACAGCCCAACATGTAACCCATTATGCTACCAGAGGAGGTGGGAGAAAAATAGAACATCAGTCATAGGCTAATCATTATTGAGTCCTGTTCTCCACCTTTTACTGTGATCAACAGATCTCAGGTCACAAGGTGATCTCCAGACTGCTGACTAAAAATCTGACCCTGAACTCACCTCCAGCCATGAGTCATTCTGATTTTAAATTAGACAAGCCTAGAGAGAGTCAAGGACCGGGAGTCTTGGTGTGGTGCTGTGGGTTAATGCACCGGACTGCAAAGTCATCTTGTAACCACAAGGCTGGGGCCTCAAACTCACCAGTCGCTCTTTGGAAACCCTGTACGGGGCCCCTATGGGTTGGAACCGACTCAATGGCACTTAACAACAACAGAATCAGATAGTTTTTCTATTGTTCTTTTTTTTTTTAGCAGAAAAAGACAAAGTCATTTTTCTGTAGGACAGCATCTCATGGGGGGAAAAAGTCAAATACATTTGCATAGCCTCTCCTTCCTAAGCATCAGTATTGATGTGGGCACACTTGGGAAACTCGCACAGAGTTTCCCATAATTCAGTAACTCAAAGCAGATTCCTAACTGTATGAAAGGAAATGAGAGCAAGAATGAAGGTTATGGCAGAAAATAGGAATCCGTGACCAGCCTATTGCTTTTGCTCATGGCTCAGAAACAAATTACACTTGTAATTATTGAACCCTTCAGTTACATAATGACAAAGTCACAGGATTTTCCTTTTGATTTAATGATTAGATCAGTGTTTATTCAATATTAGAGACTGTAAGTACTCTGTGTACATCCCTCCCAGATAACAGATCAGCTCTGGACTGCTAACTGCAAGGCCAGCAGTTCAACCCACCACCCACTCCTCGGAAACTCTATACAGGGTCGCTATGAGTTGGGACTGACTCGACAACTCTTAACAACAACATTTATGGTGTATTCCTATTTGGAGTCCTGGCGTGGCACTGTAGAATAAGCACTGGATTATTAACCACGACGTTGGCTCTTGAAACCCACCAGCTATTACTCAGAAAACTTATACAGGGTCACTATGAGTCAGAACCAGCTCAACAGCTCTAAACAATATAGGAGCAAATAAGGTTAAGGAATCTTCTGATCTAAAGTTTTAGAATTGCTAATTTTTCATTCCTCAAGCATTGAGTTCTGAGTAGTAGGCATCTCTATTGTCAGAACTTTGTGGCTGACTTCAAAGACTTACTGGTATTCCGTTTTATAAGGTCATAGACATGCGATGCTTGGGTTACTTTTTCCTCTTGTCTTTTTGCCCCCTTTGAAAGTGATGACAGGAGGTTGCTTTTGGTTTTCTTTAAAAATAGAAGTTTCATGTTCTAGGATATTCTTGTTGATCTGTGACAAAGTCTTTGATGATTTGACATAGTAGCTTGTACACAGCTGAGACAGGATGATGTAGTAGCACTTGTAAAAATGTCTTTACTTTGTATAAATTTCTTTTTGGTTTAATTTCATTATTTTTGTTTTGTTATCTGTGAAACCACTGAAATGTAACAAAAATCACTTATCCCTTCTCAATTCTCTTTCTGAGATAGCCATTTTCAACCTGTCCAGCTGATTCTTCTAATTTGTATCTCATTATTTCAGAAACCTCTGCATAGCCTGCTGATTTGATTCAATTTTAGGTGCTAACCACCGGCTTTTTTATAATGGTTGGAGACCAGAGCAGTGTTAACAGCTTATTCACCAACAGAAAGGTTAGAAATTTGGATCTACCCTGAGGTGCTTCAGAAACAGCCATGATACTACTTCCAAAAATTCAGCCATTGAGAGCTCTGTGGAGCACATTTCTAGTTTAATCCACATGGGTTGTCATAAATTACAAAGAACTGGATGACAAGTTATTATTCCTATGATGGTTATCCAGAATTTGGGGTAAGTCACACCTACTCTCCACATGGTTGGTAGTCAGCCATTACTTTAGACAGTGGAAACCTAACTTTCCAGAATGCTCCTTAGAAGCAAGGATGGAGACATTTGAGTTCACTTTCTCTGCAGTCTACACCCTCTCTGTGCAACTCTCTGTCAATTTGGTAAGCACGTAATAACACGTTTCATTCTTTTGGATGTGTCAGTGCTGTTCGTTCCTCAGGTAAATAAGTCAAGAACCAACCACATTGCCAACGAGTCCATTCCAACTCATGGCAACCCTATGTTGTAGTGGTTTGCAGTATACAGTTTCTGAAGCTGTAAATCTTTTCAAGAGCAGAAAGTCTCATATTACTCCTGTGAGGCAGCTGGTGGGCTTTTACTACCGATCTTGTGGTTCATAGTCCAGAGCCACCAACCTTCCTAATGACTTTGTTGTTGTTCTTGCTTTTAAGTGCTATCAAGTAGGTTCTGACTCTTAACGACTTTTTACAGGGTTGACTCTAGACTTATAGTGACCCCATTTGGTGTTGCTGTTAAGTGTGACTGAGTCAGTCTTGACTCATAGCGACCCAATAGAGAGTTTCTGAAGCTTTTAAATCCTTACAGAAGCAGAAAACCTCATATTTCTCCTGTGTAGCCACTGGTGGCCTCACAGATCTTGTGGTTGGCAGTCCAGTGCTTATCATATGGCGTCTGTAGGGCAGAGCAACACTGTCCCATAGAGTTTCCAAGGATGCAATCTTTGTGGCTGAAAGCAAAAAATAGCAGAAAGATGTTTGCTTGTGTTTTATTGACTGTACAAACGCAATTGACTGTGTGAATCATAATTACGGACAACATTGTGAAGAATGAGGATTCCAGAACATTTGATTGTGCTCATGCATAACCTATACATAGACCAAGAGGCAGTCATTCAGACAAAACAAGGGAAGACTGCCTGGTTTAAATCAGGCAAAGCATGTGCCAGGGTTGTAGCCCTTTATCTTACTTATTCAATGTGAATGCTGATCCTGAAATCCAAGAAACTGGACTATATGAAGAGGAACATGGCCTCAGGATTGGAGGAAGGCTCTTTAACAAGTTGTGAAATGCAGGTGCCTCAACTCTACTTGCTGAAAATGAAGAGGACTTGAAGCACTTACTGAAGATCAAAGACTACAGCCTTAAGTATGGATTATACTTTAACATAAAACAAACAACCTCACAACTGGACCAAGCGAAGTCATGACAATAGGAGAAAGCACTGAAGATGTCAAGTATTTCATTTTACTTGGATCCACAGTGAACACCCATGGAAGCAGCGGTCAGAAAACCAAATGATGTGTTGCCTTGGGCAAATTTGCTGCCGAAGACTTCTTTAAAGTGTGCAAAAGCAAACATGTCACTTTGAGGAAGAAAATGCATCTGACCTAATTCATGGTATTTACAATCACCTCATATAAAATGACTGTAAAATCTTGACAATAAATAAAAGAAAGGCTGAAGAATTGATACATTTGAATTGTGGTGTTGGTGACGAATACCGCATATATCCTGCACTGTAAGAAGAATGAACAAATCTGTCTTGGTGGAAGTATACCTTGTGTCATGTACTTGGGAAACGTTATCACGAGCACCAGTCCCTGGAAAATTACATCATGCTTGGTGAAGTAGATGGTTAGCAAACAAGAAAGACAGCGTTTGGTTGGCCGTGACAAAGTGACAAAGAGGAAGACAGAGATGGATTATCAGTGGCTGCAACAATAACCTCAAAAATAGCCAGGATTGGGAGGGTGATGCCGGACAGTGTTTCATTCTCTTATATCTAGGGTTGCTATGAATCAGATGACATCTAGCAATAGTGACAATCTCAATGGGAGCTGAGTGTCACATTTTTCATCTGTGGAGTGCCTGCTAGTTTTGACCCAGTGACCTTTCAATTATGATGAAGTACTTAACCGTTGGACCCCAGGACTCCTTGTCTTTAGATCAATTTTGTTGTTGTTGTGTGCTGTTAAGATAATTCTGACTCATAGAGACCCTGTATAGCAGGGGCAGGGAACTGTTTTTTTCTGCCAAAACTTACAATATCATTCATGGGTCATACAAAATAATCAACTTTTAAAATTAGCCTGCTATATTTGGTCAAACATTTAATTAACTCAGCCTTAATGTGATGGCTGGGGTCCAGGTGTGGCACTGTGGGTTAATGCATCAGAATGCAAAACCTTGAACTGCAAGGTTGGTGGTTCAAGCTCACCAGCTGCTCCTTGGAAACCCTATATAGATAGGGTCGCTATGGGTAGGAACCGACTCAATGGCACTTAACAACAACAACAACAATGTGATGGCTGGAACCGTGATTGTTTTGACAGGGCCAGACTAAACAATTTCATCTGCCTTATTATGGTCCATGGACCAGATGTTCCCCACCCCTACTGTACAGGGTTTCCCAGGAGTTACTGGTGGGTTTGAACTGCCAGACTTGTGGTTTCAAGCCCAGTTGTTATCCTACAGCACCATACCAGGACAGCATCCTATAGCTCTATTTCATTTCCTCATTTTCCTCTTAGTATCAAAAATTGTTTCTGTATCTCATAGGCTCAGTATTCTTGGAGCACATCACTAAATCTTCCTGTGTCCTCCAACCGTCCTAAAATACTTCTTAAATGAGTGTCCCAGAGTTTAGTTTCAGAGTGTGTGGGGAAAGGTAGAATCCCCATTGAAT
>NW_006408562.1:9364194-9366252 GCF_000296735.1 Chrysochloris asiatica | reverse complement strand
GGCGGCCAGGAGACAGACTTTCAGAATGTGCCTTTTGATTGTTTAAATGATTATGTATTCCTGAGTGTTTTTGTGTACATCTGCCCCCCTCAAAACAAAACAAACAGAGGGAATAGGAGCAAATACTGTTGAATGGTGATGCACAGAGGGGATTGTAATCATTACAATGAAACAATGAGTGTAAACCAATGTTCTCCCATGTAAACTATCACTCAATTCACAGTAAGAGCTTAAAAAAAGAGTGTCCCAGTTAGTCAACTCTCCTACAAAGACATCAATCTGACTTTGGAGTGCTGTCCCAGGGAGTTTATATGCCACCCTGGGATCAAGCTTTAGTATCAGTTTGATTATTTCTGTCACCTCCCTCTGATGTTGGACACAATTTATCCTGAATCCCAGTCCTTTCTATTTATACTATTTGTGGAGCTGAAAACCTTATCCCTATGCATTCTCAAGGTTTTTGCTCCACTGTTGAGATCTATACCAAGTATCATTTGTATCATTTTTCTTCTCTTTGAATGCTTTGAGAAACTTATTTCAATTATAAAGTTTTACCATAATATGAGTGGAAATGAGTTTGGTTATTTGTTATTAAAACTGGCTGTCCTGAACATTTTCAGAGAGCTTTTGGGTTGATTTTTTTTCTTATATGGTTTCATTTTATTCCTACTGGCCTCCTTTCATGAAATCATGTTAATTGTATAGTAGACCAATCAATTAATATTCTTTTCTTTATTCCTTTAAGTTTTGTCCTCTTACTTTAATTCTGGGAAATTTTCTCAATTTTAATTCCCAAATTTATATTAAAATTTTATTATTTTATATATTTTCTAAGATTTATCTTCTTATTTCTTTATAATAATACCTTGTTATAATTTTATGGATGCTTTGAAGTACTTTCTTTCTCTTATCTCTTAGGATAGTAACTATAGTTACGCTAATATTGTCTCATATATTTGCTCTCATCTCGGTTCAGTTTCTTTATTTTGTTGTTAGTTCATGGTTCTGGTTCCTTGATTCTTGACTGCCCATTTTTAAGAGTGAAACAATAAAAGTTGATAAAAACTTGTGGAGCATAGAATACATAGACTGCAGTGCTTTACTGTAGAGTTACGGTATATAGCCCCAATGAGATGGATTGACACAGTGGCAGTAGTAGCACTGGGCTCAAGAGTAAGAGCTGTTGTGAAGATGGTTCTAGACTGAGCAGTGTTTCATTCTGTGCTGAGTCGGAACTGACTCTACAGCACCTAATAACAACAACAACATAGGATTAGTGGGTTGTCACCATCGTTTTTCTCGGAGACCCCAAAATGTTAGTAATTTGAGTTATTCTTACATTGTTGTTGTTAAGTGCCATTGACTTGGTTCCAACTCAGAGCATCCCTGTATAGGGTTTGCAAGGAGCAACGCCAACCTTGCAGTTGGACTTCAAGCTTGAAGTCCAATGCTTTATCCCACAGTGTCATAATAGGACTCCATTCTTGCATTATTGTTGCTATATTGGTTGTCTGTTAAGAAAAGTATCCTGCTTTGGAGAGATTGAAGTAGAGTGATGATGGGCAAATTTGGTTTCTGACATCTGTCATATGTAGTCTATGGGGTTATGGAGAAATCAAGCTTTCCTGTCCAATACTCTAGTCTTCTGAGATATATCAAAAGAATTTAACCTGTAGGCATATGTCCAGGCAATTTCTCTGATATGAAAGGATAATAAAACACCTCATATTTTCCAGAGGGCCAAATGGTTACAGCTCTGTCGAGATCCTAGGTTAAGTTCCAGATATCAGGAACCCTGAAGTGGCTATCTTCAAGTGTGTTTACATCTCAAGTAGGAATAAGTCTAAGACCTTGGAGGCATTTCTAGAATATTCTGACTCCTGGAATGATTTTGATTGCATTCCAATGAGTTGGTATGCAATCAAGTCCATGTGTGTCCAAGAAGACCCTTTCAGAAGGGAAAAGGGACAGCTTTCTTTTTTTTTTTTTTTTGCTTCTTCAACAGAAAAACGTCATTTTTCCTTCTTCATATATGAGGGTTTCAAAAATGATTATGAC
>NW_006408562.1:9352573-9364094 GCF_000296735.1 Chrysochloris asiatica | reverse complement strand
TTATGACCTCTCAGGAGCCATATCTGTCTTCAAATTATATTTTCCAGCTATTAACATGTGATGCTGTAGAATAAACATTCTACTGCTAACAAATAAGTTGTCAGTTCAAATCCACCAGCCACTCATCAGAAACCCTGTACAGGGTCTCTGTGAGTCGGCACCAACTCAACAGCAATTAGCAAAAACAACAACCCTTCTTTTGGAGACTGCGGTACCTCTGTAGGATAAATACCAGACTCTGAACCACAAGATCAACATTTCGAGTCCGCTAGCTGCTCTGTGGGAGAAAGATGAGGCATTCTGCTCTCATAAAGATATATAGCCTCAGAAACCCTATTCAGGGGCTCTATGAATTGAAACTAACTTGACGGCACTTAACAACAATGACAACAACAATCTTTCTGTAGGGTCCTGGTCTGGCACTGTAGGGTAAGCATCAGACTGCTAACTGAAAGGTTATTGGTTTAAAACAACCAGCCACTCCTCAGAAACTCTATACAGAGTTGATATGAGTCAGAACCAACTTGATGGCTTTTATCAACAACACCAGAATCCTTCTTTGTTTTAATTACTCATTTCTGACAGAGTAGACCATAGAAGTGTCTGATTTTAAATGACCAGTATCAGTGCATTTAAGCTCTTTAGTGTCTAAGATATCTGTCTTCAATTGTATTTTTGATAACTTCTAATTTTCCGAGATTTGTACTTTATACATTCCATGTTCTGGTAATTTTTGCATGTTTACAGTTGGTTTTCCTTATTTGGAGGATTTCTAATGACACCTTCCATTGGCTTTCTGGTTGGAGATAGTAACAGTGCTGGGCACATGTCAGTTATTATAAGTTTAGCGTTATCTCAAGCTGATTTAAATGAGCTGGAAGGTTTTCCTCAACTTTCTTTGCTTACTACAGTCCAAGGGACGATGCTTCAGAGACAGATCTCCTGTTCCCAGAGAAGAAATCAGTGATATGTCAGCCAAAAGGCAGGGACTCCTTTGTGATGTGTATTGCTTATTTTTCTTAAAAGGGACACCCTTTAAATTAAATACTCTGTCATAATGTCTTTCAGCATATGCCCCAAATGATCTATGTCCCAATGATCAGCACCGTCTATTCTAAGCATTAGAAGAGGCAAGCACAACTTGCCCAGATTCCTGATGAAAACAGGTTCAAAAATGAATTGATAGAAAATGTAGCAGGAGGGATTCAAGATGGAATGAGTCTATGGAGAGTAAACCCTCAAGAGTAGTAGAGTGGTTCTCAAAGCGTGATTTCTAGACTAAAAAATGAGCACCTACCATTTCTCCCATAACCCTCTCTACTCCTCAGGTGGGTTCAATAATCCACTGCAATGACCACCCAGAACTCGGAGACAATAGTCACAGTTACCGCATTTATTTGGGAACTGTACAGGATCAGAAAATACTCAGGGCACAGTTGTTCCAGTCAGCTGCTTATAAATGCCCACAGGACACACCACTCCACCATAAGCCTCAGCCTGAGATACTTAGCTTCCCCAATGTAAGTGCCTGGAGATGCCCACACTGCACAAGCTTCCTGCCCAAAGTCACTCTGTTTTACTTGCTCCATGAGCTGGGAAGTCCACTGCTCTGTCTTGGTTCTTGGTTCTGCGGATGCGGCCCCTCTGCCCATCCTCCTGTTACTAGGTTGAGTAGTTTCAATATGCAGCGACCTTGGGGTCCAAGGTCACTCTTCAAAGAATGCCCTCCACTCCTGGGTCTTCTTCTTTGATGGTAGTGAGATCCCTAATCCTGGTTCTGAAATGGTTCATTTTAGAAGGCTCTTGTGAGAAATGGAAATCCCAGAGCCCACTCATTGATTCACTGAGGCAGAGTCTGAAGAGGACCCAGCAATCCGTGTCTTAGCAATTTATGTTTGATAACCACTGGTGTGGTGTATTCTTCCCAGATGAAAACAAACAAACAAACAGAAACGATAAGGATTTAAAGTATTTTTTGTAACCTTTAGCCCTTGAAGAAGAGCAGATTCCATGAAGGTCCTTGAGTAAGTCTCAATGATTTCTTTTCTTTTTCTCTTCCTCCTTCAGAAAAGAAAAAGTCTGTCTGCTCTTCTATCTGAATTCCTTCCTCCAGTAAATGGCAACTGCTCTCTATACCCCATCTTCAGTGTTGCTCATATTTGCATTATAATGAAGGCATTGTGGGCTTGGCTGGTCTCCAGAGTCCTCTGTCCCTGTGATCCTCCAACTATTCCCACAGCACTGCCTGGCTGCTGCTTTCTCAAAAGCAGCCATCTACGACCAGGAGACTGCAGTGCAGCAAGTCCGCTGACCAGTAGCCCAGTGCTATCTTGCCATTTCTTTGCTCAGATCACTTCAGGGCCTTCCTTTTGTGTGATGAATGATGTGTGGCTGCTTTTACCTAAGGCACTTGCTAAAATGCATCCCAATTTTTCACATCTGCAGGTAACAGTTGCTCCTTCCACCTCTTCTCTTATTTTAAAACCAAACACTCACAGGCCAGTTTATTTCTGAATTTAATGATATCTTATCTACCTGGCAAGGTTCTGTGTCCTGTCCTCAGGTGTTCTAGTTTGTCCTCATGTTAACAGGACACACAGAAAGGGTTCAGATCCTGGGTTCTGAAGGTCTCAGCCAGATGACACTAGCTGGGGGTCCTTGGCAAACACTGGATATATCTATTGCCAATCATGGCTTCATGTTGAGTACTACCTGCATTTTTATTGCAAAACTTAAATTTGATGATGCATGAGAGCACTTAGCATAAGGCACTGCTCAAGGTAAGTGTTCAGTAAGTGTTGGAGTAGTTGTTGTTTTTGGATTTTAGTATGTACAGCCCTCCTATAAAGTGAGTGGTAGTTGGTGATGTTGTGCTCTGGAGTCAGTTCCAATTCATAGCAACTCTGCATAGGGTTTCCGAGGCTGTAAATCTTTATGGGAGCAGAAAGCCTCATCTTTCTCCTGCAGAACAGCTTCTAGTTTAGAACTACTGACCTTGAGGTTAGCAGTCTGACTCATAACCATTTTGCTACCAGAGCTTCTTGTTGTTGTTAGGTGCTATCGAGTCAGTACTGACTCATAGTGACCTTATGCACAGCAGAACGAAACACTGCCCGATCCTGGGCCAGTCTCACTACTGTTGCCATACTGAGCCCATTGATGCTGCCACTTGGCCAATCCATCTCGTTGGGGGTCTTCCTCTTTTTCTCTTACCCTCCACCTTACCAAACATGATATCCTTCTCCAGGGACTGGTCCCTCCTGACAACATGTCCGAAGCATGGTAGACAAAGTTTGGTCATCCTGGCCTCCAAGGAGCACTCTGGCTGCACTTCTTCCAACACAGATCTATTGGTTCTTTTGGCAGCCCATGGCACTTCCAATATTCTCCTACAACACCACAACTCAAAAGCATCAATTCTTCTATGGTCTTCCTTATTCACTGTCCAGCTTTCGCATGCATGTGAGGTTACTGAAGATACCATGGCTTGGGTCAGGCACACCTTAGTCCTCAAGCTGACATCTTTGCTCTTCAACACTTTAAAAAGGTCTTGTGCAGCAGGTTTGCCTAATGCAATACGTCAATTGATTTCTTGACTGCTGCTTCCATGACTATTGATAGTTGATCCAAGAAGAATGAACTACCAGAGTTAGGTGAGTTTAAATGAGTGGTCCAAGCATTCACAGCTACTAAACTATCAAATTCAGGAGACAGGCTCAGATTGACTAAAATCTGTCCTTGAAATCCACTGCAACATTGAAATCATCGAGTTAGAGGAGGATTGGACAAAACAAGCCTATGGTTTTCCCAGGCATTGACATAATAAAACTAGAAAAGAATAGAAAACCCACTGGCTTTAACATTCAGTCTATTAACAACCTGCTTTTGCCTTGAAAAGACTCTTTGATTGATTATACAAGAAGTTAAAATTCACTGGAGGCTTTGTTGAGGACACCAGAAGGGTTTCTAAGATGGCAAATCTTTACAGGATCAGATAGCCTCATTGTTCTCTCACAGAGCAGGTGGTGGATTTGAACTGCCGATCTTGCATTTGGCAGCCCAACGCTAACCTACTGCATGAATTCCTTTTTTTTTTTTTTTTAAGTTAAAAAAATGGGCTAGTTTATATGATTAGATTGATGTTGCCTTTAAACGTGTCAATTTGGTCTTCCATTGTAGGGGAATGAGGTGGGGAGTAGCATTAGTCCCAGAGGGAGGGACCTGAAGGATGCTAAAATGGGTCCCAAACAGCAGGCATTATGTTTGGGACACATTTCACAAAACGACTAAGGATACAGTGTGCCAAAGTTTGTTGAATAAAAAGAACAACCTTTCAGCAGACAGTGCCGCGTTTCTCAATCTGTAGTTTAAATGACAGCCATTATATTAATCTGGCTCTAAATGTGATGCCCTTTTATTTTAAAGTGAATTTCTTTTTTTCTCTAACAGAACATGGTTTTGTAATGCATTTCTCAATGCCAGAATTAATTGGATGCAGTTGAGTTGGGCCTGTAAAGAGAATGTGTCACACACTGAGAGAATAAGAATGACAATGCTGAGTCAATATCTGCCTTGGAAATTTGAGTAGCTGGTTTTCCTTGTATTTTTTTATACAACTCTCCAGTAACTCCTTCATTTCTCCCTCCCTGCTGTCCCCCACCACACACAAAAAGCATGTTTGCCAGCTCTGCGGCTGCTTAAACAAAGATGTTGCAGCAGATATAATCCAATAAGGGTTTTAGCTGACAAGGCCAGCGAAGAATGCTACTGAAGCTGACCTGTGTCAAGCCATTGTTTCTGGGACCATCGATAAGCTACTTTCAGATCTACTTTGTGTGGGCTAGGGAATGCCTCCATCTTGCTACACGGCTTCCAGCTTCAGTATCAGGTGGAATCTGAGAGCCTTATTAGAAACTCCATCTTGTCATTCCTTACTCTTAAAACCTATTCTCCTTTGGGGAGTTTATACAAAACATAAAATGGCATAGACACATGTGTATTTCTGGGGATGTGGCCCTTTTAGTCAAGGACTTGTGGTGTTTCTCTTATGTGCTGGGTACATTGTGACAGTGCTTTAGGGGGCCTGAAATTGATCACTGAATACAAATGATAAAGATGCCTCTTTCCCGGAACTTACATTCTGTCATGAGACAATAAAACTGGCTACTGTACTTCTTAGAGAGGAGTCCTACAAATATTTCTGATAAAAGAGCTAATTGCAAATATGTTAGACTTTAAAGGACATAGGGATTCTGTGACAATCATGTCCGTCTGCCCTTGTAGTGAAAGCAGCAATGGGTCATGTATAAGGGATGACTATGACTGGCGTCAGTAAGACCTTAAGACTGCACAAAATGACAGCAACCATTCCTCCCACAGCTCTCTCTACTCAGCTAAGTTTGGTAATTAATTACAGTGGCCATGCAGAACTCCGACACCAGAAGTGCCGTTACGGGGTTTATTAGGAAAGTTAACAGGTCATAATGCAGGAGCAGCAATGTTCCAGATACATTTCTTCCGGCCTGGACAGCCTCTTCCAAGCCAAGTCCACAAGTAGGTCTATCGCTAGTCCTGGCCTCTCAGCCATGGGCACCTTGGCCTTTACTCTGCTTCAACAATGTTACAACACTCTTTTAAGGTTGCTGATAAACACCCAAAAGAGACTGCATTCTGCTATAAGTATCAGCCTAAAGACACTTGACTTGAGCTCCTTGGGGCAGGAAAACCAGCTTCTCCAATTAAGTGCCTGAAGACACCCTATTCTGCAAGCAAGCCTCTTGCCCAAAGACATTCAGCTTTACTTGCTCCATGGGCTGGGAAGCTCACTGTTCTGGCTTGTGCTCTGGTTCTTGGCTCTGCTGTTCCTCTACCACTGCTACAGTGTCTGATTTCTATCCCTGGATTGAGGAAGTTCAAAAACACACCGGCCATACCAAAAATTCTAAAGGGAGTTCTTTGGTCTGCAAGCCAACAACAGCAGACAACAACCTGAGACCAACGGTCATGATAATATCACCCAGAACTCAACCCAGATATGGAAATATCCAAAGTAAAACAAATCTACAAGACTGAAAATAAGGAACCAAGGACATTACTTTATAGCAACAACAACAAAAAACTTCACAAAGGAAAAAGAGGTAATGTTACAGGACATCCAAATGAAGAGGAAATCAAGTTCATGTCAAGAAAAATAAGTAAAACTAACTGTAACCCAGTTACTAGACCAAACTCCTCACCCTAACCCAGCCCCTCTTCCTAACCCTGACCTGAACAGTAACCGTAGCCTTAACAATAACTGTAACACACACACACAACTTTGTGAACAAAATAGGTTTCAGGATAAATATTACCCTTAGCATGTACACCTGAGCTATATTTATCACTTTCCACAAAAATACTTATTTAGAGTCTGGAGATGTTCTTTCTCTTGCTCTCTCTTTCTGTTTTAATTGCTGTTGCCTACATTCCTTACACTTTTTAATTATCTCCATCTCTTCAGCTCACCCATACTATATGGAGTATCTCCCACATCAGTACAGAGTATCACCCCTCCCCACCCATCTCCCCTGGAACAATCTCACTAACACTATTGAGTATGAAACAGAGAGAAGAAATAGAGCAGAACATTTGTCTTTCATCCCTTCCCACTGTTCAGCTAACTGCAGCTGCTCTGAATTCTAAAGAAGAGATCAAAGAGAAGTGGTTGTCTGTTGAGAATCTGTAGGGTCCCTGGAGGTATACTGTGTGCTCAAAATATGCAGATATATAGGGCACAGCTTCCAGACCTGAAGCATGGACTGGAGGGGTATGAGTGGGACACCCCTATCAGAACTCCCAAATACCTAGCAGAACCAGGTCTAGTGAGGCCAGGTGATAGAAGTGAAAAGATTTAAAATGAGGAGTGTACGTATATGAGTGTGTGAGAGAGAATTAGAAGAGATTGAGAATGGAGGGAGAGAGAGAAAGTGTGTGTGACATACAGAGAAGAGAAGGAGAATGAGAACTGTGTGTGTGGCATAGAGAGATTGGAATGGAGTGTGTGTGCACCTGTGCATGTGTGTGACAGAGCGATAAGAGATAAAGGATGAGGAATTGGTGTGTGTGTATGTGGGGGTGTGTAACAGAGAGAGAGCAGAGACTGAAATTGGGAAGTATGTGTGTGAGATAAAGAGAAGCAAGGAAGTATGATAAGAGGGAGGGATCAGATCGCTCCCTGTAACTTTGAGAGCTGTAACTCTCAAAGTTTGAAAGATGCCTTCATCCACCAAAGGGGTCCAGTGCGCTGTAAGAGAAATTCTGAGCTGTAGTGCTTAGAGAAAAGTGCAGGAGATGGGTCTTTCTAACCAAAATGGCAAGGTTTAAACCACAAACTTTATCCACAAAGAGGCAAAACGGTCTGTTCTTTTTTCATTGGTGTTTTCTTGCAACTAAACTAGTGCCTGGCACATGATAGAGAAATGAATGAGGAATGTGAATGAATGAGGAATGCTGAGGGATCTGAACTTAATCTTGAGACCAACTGGAAGTCACAGAAGGAGTCTAAACAGAGGGATTTATGTCATCTGATTAGCATTTTTGAAGAACAATTCAGAATACTAGAAGAGGTTGAATGCCACAATTTTGTAGAAATGGAAACTGAGGGAAAGAGATGAGAACTTCACCCCACAACACAGGAGTATTGGTTCCCAGAGCTTGTCTGATCCTTTGGCCTGTATTTCATCCCCAAATGCCCATCTGGACATGAGACCCATGTTGCTCTTCATAGCAGATACCACTGGTCATGAGGGAACAGAGATTGATGTCTACTACTCACGATGGTCACTTGTGTCACTGAGCTGACCTAACTGGCTTCACCTACTCACAATAAAACAGGGCAGGGAATTTTTGGAAAGAGGAACTAAGGCTAGGCAACAACCAGATGGTCACCCCATCACGGACTGCTGGCAGTGGTGTTTGTTGTGGCACTGAAGGATGAGCACTTGACCACGGGTCAATTTGAGCTGCAAGGTTGCCGTCCTGGTGTGGCGCTGCAGGATAATGCGCTGGACTGCAAGGTCAGCGGTTCCAAATTCACCAGCTGCTCCTTGGAAACCCTATACAGGGTGGCTCTAAGTTGGAATTGACTCAGTGGGACTTAACAACAACAATTATTGTATACATAACTTACTTAAGAGAGAGAAACCAAGGCCAAGGCCAGCCCTAAAGATAAGGAAAGAATGGCTTTTCCAGAATCCCTCTTTTTAGCAATCCAAGCCCACGTGTCTACAGTGGGGATCACCATTTTCTAGGTTCATCTCTGGATACTGGGAATCATACCAGTTTGACATGTTAGAAAGCAAGTGCCTGGGATTCGAGGAAGTGATGTCCCCAGTGTCCCGAAGGTGACATCTCCTCTAGGCTGGGACATTAGGCGGTGGATGTGAGAAGAGCAGGTAGTAACTGGGATTTTGAAAATCCTTGCAAAGGGTAATTTGAGTAAAGAAAAGAAGGCTAAATTCCTAGAAGGGAGTGTAATGGCTCCATTGGCTAAGCACTGGACTGTGAACTACAAAGTCAGTGGTTCGAGCCCACCAGCCACTCTGTGAGAGAAAGATGAGGCTTTGCGCTCTCACAAAGATGTAAAGCCTCAGAAATCCCAGACAGGGTTACTATGAGTCAGAACCAATCCACATCATTTAATAACAACAACTTCTAGAAACACTTTTTGCCCCATTTTCTTTCAATACTGGTAACTCCAAATTCCTTGTAAGACAGTTAACGACTAAGGTGTCCCTTAAGCACAATTCTTCTATTTAAACTGTTAGTCATATTGTCTAGTTGTCAGAGAGTAGAAATAAGAGACAGTTGCAGTACCACCATAATTTGGCTCTTGGCCCTGTGAGGAAATGTACTTTGTTACTGTGATAGATGACAGTAGAAAAAGACATAGATGGAAACAAACCACCGAAGCAGCACAAAGCCGACGCAACATCATGCTTGTTGGTACTTGATTCCACTAACCGAGTTATGAGCACAGCATCCTTCTGATTGTTACGAAAAAAACCCCAGCCACATGCAGATAATCCTTTTTCATGGTTGGATCCTCTTCTTTGCTTAATGATATCTTCAAAAGGTATTTTCCACAGAGTCTTCTATGGAGTATGTAAATGTATCATATCTCAGAATCACAGGAGAGGAGCTAACACCCACAAATACATAGGAATGCTACTTCCAAATTATATTGATATATTTCATTGCACTCTTTGATTACACTCTTTACAAAATAGTTTGCATTTCTGACTTCTCAAAGAGACTTCATGAAATATAAATCAATCTGCAATCCATGATGAGAACATAGTGCCTGAGGTCCTGAGGTGCGTAATTTCACCCCTGCCTGTGTCTTCAACTCTTATAACACATTTTCTTCTGTTGCTAGTGGTGCCTTGTGCAATCTCTTCTGTTTCTAATGGCTATTTCCGGTGTGGAGCTGTCAGATCAGCACTGGACTGTCAACCAGAAGGTCAGCAGTTCTAACCCACCAGCTGCTCCTTGGAAACCCTTCACGGGGTCCCTATGAGTCAGAACCGACTCGACAACACTTAACAACAACGACAAGATTCTAGAAGCTTGAAACCCAGAAGAAAAATCTTAATATAAATAAAAAGAAAGGAGACTGAGAATTTCAACAGTTGAAGTGGATTGAAGGTATAGTTTCAGTGGAGAATTCGTTGGAGGTTTCCATAGTTGGATGAGAACTAGCTTTGTTGAGCTATACCATCGACTGACTGTCTTTTCACCCAAACCATATCAGAGTCCTCTCAGGGCCCTTCAGGGAAAACACTATTTGGAGACCGAGACCGATTTCTCAAGAAAGAAAACTGAGTCTTGGAATAAGTAAGAGAGGCCCAAGGTCTTTAGAGGTGAATGGTATTTTGGTGTTTGACCAGCCACTGTTCTGTTGCAATGATCAATGGGTGTGCATTACTTACAGAACACAGAAAGCTGGATAAGGATAAATAGAATAGCACACATCAGCACAGCCTAGGTTCCCTGAAGTCAGGATTATCTTAGATCACATCCAAAAATGCCCCAGTTCATACCTACGGAGAACACCTAAGTTTATCTCTCCTGGGATAAAATACTAATTGGACAGCTATGGCTATGTAATAAATGACATGTACAAAGAAAACTGAGGCAACAGTAAATGTGGGTAATGCGAGTGGATAGTCTCCTGAAGGCAGTGGATGTCATTTATTGGCCCTGTTCAGAGTGAGCTAAATACACAGATATCAGAGAACAGTCCTTCCTCTTTTACCCCACTAAAATAGCTTACCACAGTTCTATGTTTACTCTGAGGACAATCATCCCTTATTAAAGAACATGCTTTTCCTTCTGTCCATTGGTTGCTTATCATGCCCATTAGCAACAAGGAAAAGGTGAAAGAGATAGGCATATCAATGTACTCAGCATAGATTGAAAGAGTAATTGACTAATTGCTGGAGACAGAGCATGGAGTAATCTGAAAGATAACAACTTCT
Source organism: Chrysochloris asiatica (assembly GCF_000296735.1). Classification (NCBI taxonomy): domain Eukaryota; kingdom Metazoa; phylum Chordata; class Mammalia; order Afrosoricida; family Chrysochloridae; genus Chrysochloris; species Chrysochloris asiatica. The sequence continues at coordinate 9,353,577 of NW_006408562.1, read as the reverse complement.
GGAAGTCCAACTTTAGAGGGGACTGATACTTTGGTGAGATTTATCTCCAGATCTCTAACAGGTTTCCACTATAAAGATCAGAGAGAAAAAAAATCTCTCCTCTTTTCAAGTAACAATTTTGAAATAATGCTCTGTTATTAACAACAGACTTTCCTCAAGAGAACTCACCAAGGTGGGATCATTTCAAGGCAAAAATAACTTCAAGGAATGAAAGTAAGTAACTCCAGCACCCTCTAGCTTTTTGGTTTCACCTCAGTAGTGAAAATCAAAACAAAACGAAACAGAAACATGAGAGGTACTTGTGAGGTAAATCTCAAGAGCCACAAACTCACTAAAAGATGAGGCAATCTCCTTCCCCAAACCTTATCCTACATCAACAACAGTTCCTTTCATCCAAAACATCATGTCCAGAATTCAACAGAAAATTACAAGGCATCCTAAAAGGAAAAACTCATAATCTAAAGCAAGTATCACAACCAAAGTCAGATGCGACAGATATTTTGGAATTTTCAGATTGGGGATTTAAAATAATCATAAATAATATGCTAAGGATTATAATGGGAAATAATTATAAAGAATAAAAGAAAATTCAAAAATATATAAGCAGACATGGAAACTAAGAAAGAATCAAAAGAAAAATCTACAAATAAACATTATAACAGAAATGAAGAATGCCTTTAATAGCCTCATAAATAGACTGGCACAGCTGAGAAAACAAGTTTCTGTTAGCATATATTCAAGTTCACTGATTGTTAACCGGACCGTCAAAGAGATAAAAAGAACGGAAACATAGAGCGCTGACCTGTGAACCACAAGTCGGAAGTTCAAACCCATCAGCTACTCCTCGGAAACTCTGCACAGGGTGGCTATGAGTTGGATTCGACTTGACAGCATTTAACAACATAAGAGAGAGAGCACTTAAAGAGACAGAGTCTGTAGAATAAAGCACTGGACTATAAGGTCAGTTTGAACCACAATATAAGGTCGTTTTAACCACAAAGTCC
>NW_006408562.1:9351196-9352385 GCF_000296735.1 Chrysochloris asiatica | reverse complement strand
ACAGAGAGAGAGAGTGAGAGCACTCTGTATTACAAGCTGAGCTGCTAAGCCCACAGTCAGCAGTTTGAACCTACCAGCCGTTCTGTGGGAGAAAGATGAGGCTTTTTGCTCTCGTAAAGATTTACAGCCTCCAAAACCCTATACAGGGTTGTTATGCATTGGAAGAGACTCCACAGCACATCACCACCACCATATGCATAGATAGATAGATAGATAGATAGATAGATAGATAGATAGATAGATAGATAGATAATATATATGTCAAGAACTGTGGGCTGCTTACTGGAATTGAGTTGATTTTGACTCATAGCAATCCTATACAGGGTTTCCTGCATCTGTATATCTTTACAGGAATATATAGACTCATCTGTCTCTGATGGAGTGGCTGGTGGGTTTGAACTGACCTGTGGTTACCAACAATTAGATTTAAGAGGGAGAACAGAAGTAAAAGAAAGAAAGGATCAGAAGAAATATTTGAAATTGACGACAGTTGAGAATTTTTCATAACTAAAGACAGACACTAAACTATAGATGCAGAAAACTCAGAATGCAAATCAAGAGGAATTTGTAAAAATGTATACCTGTTGTTATTGTTATTTTGTACCATCCAGTTGGCTCCAGCTCATACCGACTCAGTGAACAACAGAAAGAAACAGTGCCTGGTTCTGTGCCTTCCTTATGTTGGAGCCTACTGTTGCTGCCAGTATGTCGGTCAATCCATCTCTTTGGGGTCTTTCTCTTTTTTGCTGATCCTCCATTTTACCAAGTATGATGCCATTGTCTAGGAACTGGTCCCTCCTGAAAATGTGCCTGAAATATGAAAGGTGAAGTCTTGCTATACTGTCTTCTAAGGAGCATTCTGGCTGTACTTCTTCCAACACAGATTTGTATGTTCTTCTAGCAGTCCATAGTATTTTTAATACCGTGGGTTAATGCACTGGACTGCAAAGTCAGTTTGAACCATAAGGTCAGAGGTGCAAGCTCACCAGATGCTCCTCAGAAACCCTATCCAAGGTCATTATGGGTTGAAACCAACTCAACAGTACGTAACAACAGCATAATTCAAATGCATTGATTTTCTGAGGCCATCCTTATTCATTGTTAAGTGCCATAGAGTTGGGTTCCAACACATAGTGATCCTGTATAGGGTTTCCGAGGAGCAGCTGGTGAACTTGAACCACCAGCCTTC
>NW_006408562.1:9335386-9349776 GCF_000296735.1 Chrysochloris asiatica | reverse complement strand
TTTTTGATGTACACAAAAATACTCAGAAATATATAATTATTTAAACTACCAAAGGGCATCCTTCCATCTTCTTTTGATTTCTTTCTGCATCAATCAATGTTTCTTTCTGCATCAATCAATGAATCCTTCAATATTTCAAGTCAAGCCTTGAATTTTTTCTTCAGTTTGCTCAGCTAGAGAAATACTGAGGGTGTTCTTCTCTTTTGGTTTTCTAATTCCATATTTGAATATTTCATTATTATAATTTTTTAAAAGTTTTTACTGTGAATTATGTGGGTTTACATGGGAGAACATCAGTTTTGCATTCATCCGTATTTTGTTTCATTGCAATGAGCACAATCCCCTCCATGCATCATCAAATCACCAAAGGATATACCCCACAGGCCCACTACCCCACCCCCACCCCTGGCCGTCAGCACACAGCCCCTCTCCCTCCCTGAGTCCAATATCCCAAGCCACACCATCTGTCCATGTCATTGTCTCTGTCTTCATCCCTGGCATCACTGCCTCTCTGGGTAGGGTCACACTCTCCGCTCTTCTCATTTGATGGTCCCAGGGACCTCCACTCCTGGGCTTCAAAATCAATCACTCCCCTCCTTTTGTCAAAAAAAATATCTACCTCTACATTTCGAACCCTCACAGTCAGTCCTCATAGCAATTATTCACTGTTGTAGCACAAGAATCTTATCTCCATTTCCTTTCGCCAGCCCGGTCCCAACAGATTGGAAATCTTTCAGGGGAGGTTCTACCTACCACTGCCCCATCTGGAACTAGGCGCCCTCTTCTTGAAAGCTTGTAAGCCAGTCACTTCTTGGCTTTTTATAGCCCCTTGCCCCCCATTTTGGGTAGCCAATGTCTTAAGTTGCCCATCCCTGTCAACCTTGTGTACCAAGGGAGTGGGAGTGATCTTTGCTGTAAAGATTTGTTCCCTTTTTTGAGCTACTAGATCCATACGTACAGGTAAAGTTCATCACATTATAGTGGACTACTCTTTTTTTCTTCTTCTTCTTCCCTCTTCTTTCTTCTTCTAATCGAGTTCTGATCATCCAGCCATTGAAGCCAGCTCAACTGGGAGCCATCTGCAAGTATGGGTGTTCTTGTGCCTCTCCCCTCACTTCAGATCAGCTGGATGCTTCACTCTTCGCTCTAGTCCTCTGTGGCCATGTCACTGCTCTTGGGCCCAGGAGTCCCCGGGTCATGCCATAACTGCTGGCCATCCAGGTCTGTGCCCAGGTTCACAGGAGTCTATTGAATGTGGTTGAACTTAGATCCCAACTTCATTGCTGTTTTTTCCCCGTCTTCCCCTTATCAGTGACCAACGTGGTCAACAGCCAGACCACATGTCTGCTCGTGTATTCCCCTTGAATCTTAGTCTTGGAAGGGAGTCTGCTCTGAGGGGACCCGACCACTTCCCTTGATGGCTCTCAGGTGAACAGCTTACTTGTTCTTGTAATAATCAATCATACTGCCATTATTGTTTCTGATTTTTCCTGCTGGTCTTTCTTCACGAAGTATCTTCTATTCCTCTATCCGCTCCAGGCTGGTCTACTCATCCTTTCCAGTGGAAATTCCCCACATCAGACAATTCTGGATGGGATTCTGGTTTCCACCTATGGTGTTATGCAATGCAAAACACCACAGGAGGTCTCTTTCACTGGGCAATTTCTAGCCCCCTTTCAGGTATTCCGATCAGTTACAGGCTGAAGACGGACCTACAAGCTTTCTATTGTGATGTTTCTGGCTATCCTCTCCCCACCCCAAGTGTCTATTTCACAATGGTAAACAAGGGAAAGACAGCCAAGCATCTTAACATTATTCCCCTCTTTTACCCTTTCAAACCATGCCTCACAACCACTTTGAAACAAAAATAAAACTGTGGTCAACTGGCCAGTTACCTTGCTACACAGGGAGTGTATGTGCACTGTAGAAGCCTCCAGTAGTGGGTCAGGGTTTCCACTCACTCAGGCCCCTCCTCTAGTCACCACCATAGAGGTGCACAGATAGATATTGAGAACTTAATGGGAGAAAGATTGTTTACTATTTTTGTCTCTGAAGGTCAGTTAAGTATCTGCATCTGCACAGTGTAATTCTTGAAATAGTTGCATCTTTTTATGTTGGGATTTTACAAATTGTTCATATGGTTTGTCTGTCAGGCCAAACCTGTTTTTCTTGCTGGATAGGCAGGAGTCCCACACAAGTTATCCTTAAGGCTCAGACCCACAGGCAGAAATCAAAAGCAGCAGCCAAAGAATTTGCCCGTGGACCAATGGGGCTCTTTCTCTCTGTCCTGTGGGAAAGCTGTGGTCTCAACACTGGACTTTTTTGGGGGCGCGCACCCACCCACCTGAAGGCATCTGGGCTGGGCAAAGAAGGTGTGACAGGGAAGAGGAGGAAAAGAAATATGTAGAAGCCCCCCACACCTTTTGCAAAAGTCACTGTGCCACTTTTAGCGTTGGTTCCCTGTGCCAGTCTGGCTGTAGTCCCGCCCTCTGACCTCCGCCTGGGCGGGATGGCCACAGAGGGAGTCCATTGTCTTGACCCATTTCTAATTGCAATATTTTCCTTTATAATGTGAATTTCCACTGGCGGTCGCGGGAGACTGACGCCCTGACCCTTATGCTAGATCCAGAGCTCTGGTGCTTTTCTGTGAGAGCAGTGTTTCTGGGTTTACAGCCCCTTCCCCATGGAGCCTGTCCTACCTGACTCTGCTCTGAAGCTGCCAAACCGGAAGTCATCATTATACTTTTTTACTTTGTCTTCTTGAGCTTCCCAGAAGCTCTGCCAGTCACTCCATGGGAGGAAGATGAGGCTTTCTGCACCAGTAAAGAATTACAGCCCCAGAAACCCTCTACAAGGTGGCTACAAATTAGAACTAACACCACGGCACACAATCAACCAACTATAAAAGAAACAAGGTGAAAATAATAACATATGGGTCAATAAAAATTTCTGAAGAAAAAATTTAAAAACACAATGAACTATATTAAAATGAAAAAGTAACTTACCAAAATGTGTGGATTCAGTGAGAGCAGTGAGAAGAGGGAAATTTACAGCATATAATATATACATTAGAAAAGAGTAGTCTGACTTTCCACCTTGTTTTTGTTGTTAAGCATCATCAAGTTGATCTCAGTTCATAGCGCCCCTGTTAGGGTTTCCAAGGAGCAGTTGGTTGGTTTAAATTGCCAACATTGTGGTTAGCAGTCCAGTGCTTATCCTACAGCACCACAAAAAAACAAGAGTAGAAATTTAATTCTGAAGTAAGGGGGGAGAAAGTAAGAAAATATTTTTTAATTAATGCAGTAATCAAGTCGAAAGCCAGAAAGTAATACAGAAAATCAACAAAGCTAAAAGATGGTTCTCTGAAAAGTTAAAATGACAAATGTCTAGCCAGGCTAACTAATAAAAGAGAAAAGACATAACTTCTAAAATTAGAAATTAAAGAGGAACTGTTACAATTGATTCCATGGATATTAAAATGATAATAAAGGACTATTCTGAACAAGCTTATGCCCACAGTTTTTTTAACTTAGATGAAATTGATTAATTTCTTGAAAAACCAAAATCTACTGAAACATACACAAGAATAAACAGACCATATGAATAGGCTCACATCTAGTGAAGGTATGAGATCAGGAAATAGTAACCTTACCAAACAGAAACTATCAGACCTAGATCATTTCACTGGTGAAGTCTATGAAACATTTAGAGAAGAATTAATGCCAATCCCTTCAAAACTCTATAAAACATTAGAAGAGGTGTAAGCACTTCCTAACTCACGTAATAAAGCCAAGCAAAGACACTACCAAAAAGAAAAACTACAGGCACTATTGCTTATGAACATTAAGTACAAAACTTTTAACATTATATTATCAAATCTAATTAAAATATGAGACTTTCTGCCCTATAAAAGATCTACAGTCTCAGACACTCTGTTATTGTAGTTGTTATGTGACATGAAGTCGGTTTCCAAGGAGCGGTCAATGAGTTTGACCTGCCGACCTTGTGGTTCAAACCAACCTTGTGGTCTAGTACTTATTCTACAGTTTCACAGAACCAACTTCATGGCATTTAACAACTAATAATATTTGGTATTTGAATTAAAATCCCAGCAGCATATACATCATTACCAATATCACACTAATAAGAACTCTATGATGAAAATCACAAATCTTGGATGAAAAAAATAAAAAGTCCTAAATATATCAATCAATAGTCTATGTTCATGCATGTTGTTATTATTGTTAAGTACCATTGAGTTAGTTGTGACTCAGCATAGCATTACTGAGGCTGTAAATCTTTGCAGAAGCAGAAGGCCTCATCTTTATCTCCAGTGGTTTGAATCTACTAGCCACTCCAAGAGATATGGATTCCCATAGGACGTGCCACTCTGCCAGAGGCCTAAGCCCCCCCATTTTAGGTAGCCAGTGTCCAAGTTTCCCATCCCTGTCTACTCTGTGTATGGAGGGGTTGGGAATGATCCTTGCTTTAAGGATTTGTTCCCTCTTTTGAGCTACTGCATCCATAGGTGCCCAGATTGCTCTTTTTTTCCTCTTCTTTCTTCTTCTAGTTGAGCTCTGATCATCTAGTCATTGAAGCCAGGTCAAGTAGGTATTATCTGCAAGTGTGGGTGTTCTTGTTCATATGCCCTCTCATCTTATCAACTGGACACTTCACTCTCCACTCTAATCCTCTGTGGCCATGCCACTGACTCTGGGCCCAAGAGTCCCCAGGTCTTGCCACACTGCTGGCCAACCAGGTCTCCACCTGGTCTGTAGACTCACAGGAATCTATTGAAAGTTGTAGGGCTTAGTTCGCAGCTTCATTGCTGTTTTTCCCTTATCGGTGACAAACATGGTAACCAATAAAAGCGTGTATTCCCATTGAGTCTTAGTCTTGAAACAGCAGGAGTAGAATCAAGAACCAGAGCACAAGACAGAGTAGTGGACTTTCCAGTCCGTGGAGCAAGTAAAGCTGGGTGACTTTGGCATGAAGCTTACTTTGTAGAGCAGGATGCCTTCAGGTACTTTAAGTGGGGGAGCTAGGTTTGCTGAGCCATGGAGTTAGAGCCAAGTGCCTTCAGGCTTAGGCCTCTGGTGGAGCGGCATGTCCTATGGGAATTCATCAACAGCTGACTGTGAGAACCGTCCTGAGCATTTCTGACCCCAATTTGTAACCTGTTACTTTCCCTGGGTAAATGCCATAACTTTGAGTATTAAAAACAAACAATATATTACAAAAACTATAGATAGGGGTGTTGCTCTTTAATAGTAGATTACATCTTTAACTTCCACTATTTCTCTGTCAGTTTTTCATACTCGGTGGCTTCAGTGTTTCTATGATTCTGGAAGCAATGCCAACGATATTTCAAATACCAACAGCAGCATCCATGATGGACAAGTTCAACCAAGCTTCCAACTAAGACAGACTCTTGTTGTTGTCACATGCCATTGAGTCTGTTCTGACTCATAGCTAGCCCAAGGTCAGTTGGTGAGTTTGAACTGACCTTTAGGTCCAGTGCTTTATCCTGTAGTGCCACACCAAAGAAGAAAACTTAGCCACTAAAAACCTAATTAATAGCAGTGGAACCCTGTCTGAAGTAGACCTGGAACCTGAGTCCCTCAAGTTGGAAAACACTGAAACTCTAACTAGGGGAAGAGCTGCCTCCTCAAAATAGAGTGAAGGTTAATGATGTAGATAAAGCAAAGTTTTGAAGACCTTCATTTGCTGGTATAGCATGATACAAAATTAGAAGAAACAGCTGCAAGAATTCATTAATAATCAGAAAATGAAATGTATACAGTATGAATCAAGGGCAATTGGAAGCTTTCAAAAATGAAACAGAACTCTTGAAGATGAATAAACTTGGCATAAAAGAAAAAAATAAGCCTTCAGGAACTGGTGGAAGAGAAATTGAAATCTTTCAGCAAACTGAGTAGTACCAACCAGAGGCTCTCACTCATCTATATGAAGGCATTTGGAAGACAGTTACCTATTCAACAGATTGGAAGAGATTCATATTTGTGCCCATTCCAAATACAGGTTGTTCAATGGAATGCAGAAATCATTGAACAATATTATTAATATCATATTCAGGTAAAATCTTGCTGAAGATATTTCATAAATGAACACAGCAGTACAGCAGTAGAGAGCTGCCAGCAATTCAAACCAAGCCAGATTCAGAAGAGAACATGGAACAAGGGGTATCACTGCTGATGTCAGGTGGATTTTGGCTAAAAGTAGAGAATATCAAAAAGATGTTTACTTGTGCTTTATGGAATATGCAAAGGCATTTGACTGTGTATCATAAACTATGGATAACATTGAGAAGAATGGATATTTCAAAACACATTATTGTACTTACAGGGAACCTGTACATAGATAGGTCAAGAACAGAACAAGGGGATGCTGAATGGTTTAGTATCAGGAAAGGTGTGGTCGGTTAGGGTCTCATACTTCCATCAGACTCACTCAATTTGTATGCTGAGTAAATAATCTGAGAAACTGGATAATATAAAGAACATGGCATCAGGACTAGAGGAAGGGTCATTAACAACCTGAAATATGCAGATGACAGCAGTCTTCAGTATAGATTGTACTTCAGTGTAAAGAAAATGAAAGTCCTCACCACTGGACCAAGAAATAATATCAGGAAAAATTGAGAACAGATTGAAGTTGTGAAATCCTTTAATTTACTCCGATCCACATTTAATGCTCATTCAAGGAACAGTCAAGAAATCAAACAACATGTTACACTGGATAATTCTACAAAAGATCTTCTCAGTGTTTAAGAACAAAGATTGTCAATTTGACTCAATCCATGGTAATTTCAATTTCCTCATATGCATGTGAACTTTGGAAAGTTAATAAGGAATGCCATAGAAGAATCAATGAATTTTAATTATGGTGTTGGCAAAAAATATTGGAAAGTCCATGGACTTCCAGAAGAACAGATAAATCTGTGTTGGAAGAAGTACAGCCTTGAATGCTCCTTACAAGCCAGGATGGTGAAGCTTCACCTCTTGTACTTTGGACATTTATTAGAAGGGACCAGTCCCTGGAGAAGGACATCATGCCTGGGAAAGTGGAGTGTCAACAGAAATGAGGAAGACCCCCAACAAGCTTGACTGATGCTGTGGCAGCAACAGTGAGTTCAGATATAGCAACAATTCTGTGGATGGAGCGGGAATGAGCAACAATTCTGTGGATGGAGCGGGAATGAGCAGTGTTTCGTTCTGTTAGCCATAAGGTTATTAAGAGCAGGAACCGACCCGCTGGCACTTAACTGAACAGTATTCAGTTGCTGAAAGAGTAACTCAGAAACTGTTTATTGATTGATTTTTTTTTTTTGTATCATTTAAGAAGATTGGTGACATTTCCTAAGCCATATTAAAGAATATTTTGAAAAACTTCAAGTTAAACAATAATTATTTTGTTGCATGATAGTTTAGTATATCAAAAAGTAAAATATGTGTTTGCTTTGTATTAGTTTTCTTTATTTGCTTTGTAAAAATGATCTTCTTGTAGATTTTGCAATAGCACTCTTTTCGTATAAATTCATCCTCTTTCCAAGTAGTTTTTTTCCAAAACAGGAGAAAGATTAACCTATGTAATGAGCAATAATGGGTCGGACCCGACTCGGTGGCACTTAACAACAACAACAACAACAATGTAGCAAGATACTAGAAAAAATGTATGAGAGTAAGTCTTGCTAATGTAAACAAACTATACTTAAGCATGTCTCAGTGATTCAGTAAATGACTGCAGGCAAGTTTCCTCAGTAACATACTTGGCTTAATCTCATTAAGATGCTTTCAGAAAACAATGGTCTAATCAAAACTGTGGCTTCTGAGGGGATTTACTGTTGTTGTTAAGCACCATCAAGCCGGTACCTACTGACTCATAGTAACCTATATAGGGTTTGCAGGCCAGGAGCGGAGGCCCCTGGGACCATCAAGGGAGAAGAGTGGAGAGTGGGACCCTACCCAGACAAGCAGAGACAATGACGTGGAGAGATGGAATGGCTGGGAACTCTAGAACCAGAGAGGGAGAGGGGCTGTGTGCTGATGACCAGGGGGCAGGCTTGCAGGGTATACCCTTTGGTTGGTTGATGATGCATGGATGGGATTGTAACCATGGCAATGAAACGATATATGAGAGGATGAATGTAAAGTTAATGTTCTCCCATGTAAACTATCACATAATTCACAATAAAACATTTTTTTTTTTTAAAAAAAGACTATAACCCCTTTTAGGTATTCCAATCAGTTATAGGCTGAAGACGACGGGCTTACAAATTTTCTATAATTGTGTTTCAGGATATTCCTTTCTATTCCCCTCAAGTCTATTTTTACAACAGTAGGTAAGGGAAACCAATATTCATAAGACAGTCAAGCACCTTAACATTATTTCCCTTCTTTTACCCATTCAGACTTTGCCTTGATCCTTGTGTCACAACCCTGGTGTTCCAAGGTTGAGCATACATCACTGTTTATCTCTGTCCACCCATTTCTTTTGGTACAGTGACTCTGTGTACTCCTTCTATCTTCTTTTGATATTGTCTGTGCCATTCAATAATTTACCCAGAGAATCCTTCAATATCGCAAGTTGAGGTTTGAATTTTTTCTTTAGTACCCTCAGCTTGAGAAATGCCAAGTGTGTTCTTCCCTTTTAGTTTTCTAACTCCAGGTCTTTGCACATATTGTTGTAATATTTGACTTTGTCTTCTTAAGCTGACCTTTTGAAATTTTTTGTTCAGCTCTTGTACCTCCTCACTGTTTCTATTTGCTTTAGCACCTCTATGCTGGAGAGTAAGTTTCAGAGTCTCTTCTGACATCCATTTTGGTCTCGTCTTTCTTTTCTTCTTAGTTTCCTTTTGCTTTCTTGCTGTATGATCTTGATGCCATCTTACAACTGTAATATATCAAATCTGTTCTTGAGATGATCTCTAAATTCAGGTTGGATATATTAAAGGTCATATTTTGGCTCTTGTGGACTTGTGTTCATTTTCTTCAGCTTCAGCTTGAATTTGTATATGAGCAATTGGAAGTCTGCTCCACATTCTTCCCCTGGCCTGGTTTTGACTGATGATGTGGAGCTTTTCTACTGTCTCCCCCACAGATGTAGTCCGTTTGATTTCTGTGTATTCCATTGGTAAGGTCCATATGTATAGTTGTCTTTTATGTTTTTAAATAAAGGTATTTGCAATGAGGAAGTCATTGGTCTTGCAAAATTCTATCTTGTGATCTCCAGCATCATTTCTAGCACAAGACCATGTTTTCCAACCACTGATCCTTCCTCATTGTTTCCAACCTTTGCATTCCAATCACTAGTAATTATCAATGCGTCTTGATTACATATTTGATCAATTTCAAACTGAAGAAGTTGGTAGAAGTCTTCAATTTCATCATTACTACTGGCTTTAGTGGTTGGTGCATAAATCTGAATAATAGTGGTATTATATGGTCTTCCTTGTAGGCATGTGGATATTATTCTATTACAGACAGTGTTGTACTTCATGACATATATTAATATGTTTTTGTTCATGATGAATGCAATGCCATTTCTCTTCAGTTTGACATTCCTGGCATGGTAAACCATGTGATTTTCAGATTCAAAAAATAGATTTCAGTCTATTTCAGCTCACTGATGCCTAGGATATAGATGCTTATGCATTTCATTTCAATTTTGACAATTTTTATAGATTAATATTTCATACATTTCATGTTCTGATTATTAATGGATGTTATAGCTGTCTCTCTTCATTTTGAGTTGTGCCCCATCAGAAAATGAAAGTCCTGCGGATTCATTGCATTCATATCATCATGGTCAACTCTACTTTGAGGAGGCTGTTCTTCCCAGTTGTAATTTGAGTGCCTTCCAACCCTAGGGGCACATCTTCTGGCACTCTATCTGACAATATTCTGTTTGTCTTCATCATGTGTCTCTATTCAATAATCTGGTGTTGACAGTATCCCACTGCAACTCATACTGTTTTCAATGACTAAATATTTGGAAATAGTCCATCCATTCCTTCTTCCTAGTCTGTCTTCCCCTGGAAGCTCATCTGAAACTTGTCCACCATGGTTGACCCTGTTAGTATTTAAATTATCCAGGGCATAGATTCCAGAATCACAGTAACACACAAGCCACGACAGTACAACAAACCGACAGACAAGTGGTGGTGGTCTTATGGAAGTACATGGTAATTTCAATATTCTTCACCAACAATGTAATTCAAATGCATCATTTCTTATCTGATGTTCTTTTTTCATTGTCCAGATACTCTAGAGTCATGAAGACTAGATAAGTCCCTGAAACTATTGCTTTGAAGTCATCTTTAAACTGTAAACTAAAAAATATCCTCTGAAGTCACAACCAAAGAGTAATTGACTTTACCTAGTAATGAATGTCTGACTTGACCATTATTCTCTCTTCAGAACTATCTATATGGCATCAAATTGACAATAGCAACTTGAAAGAGTAGATAGAACCCTAGGGGCCAGTGAGTTTATGTTAAAGAAAAGAAGATGACTAAGCAAAATATGGTGAGAGTCATTACACAACTTGAAGAATATAATCAATTATAAAAGGTACGATCTTTGTATCTTTCACTGTGTATGTTCTCAGCAACAACAAGGTAAATATATATGTTTAAAGAAATAGAATAGTGTATGTCACTTTGTTGTACTGTGGTAGCTTACATGTTGCTATGATTCTGGAAGCTATGCTACCTATATTTTAAATACCAGTATGATCACCCATGGAATCCTAGTGTAGTGCTGTAGGATAAGCAGTAGACTGAAAGGTCAGTTTAAATTACAGTGTTTGTGGGTCAAACTTACTAGCTACTCCTAAGAAATCCTGTCGAGGGTTGTTGTGAATCCGAACAGGCTCACTGGAATTTAACAATAAAACAAAACAAAACATGGTCACCCATGGCGGGCAGGTTAAAGCGGGGTTTATAGACTAAGATAGATTAGGAATAAGGAAAGACAGGCTACTTCTGAATGTTTAGCCACTAAAAACATTATGAATAGCTGAGGAACATGTTAAGATTTAGGGCCAAAAGATGAAAACATTATGACTAGCACCAAAATATATCTTACAATATTTATTTTACGAGATTCTGGTGCTAGTCACAATGTTTTCATCTTTCAGCCCTATATCTGATAATGTTCCAGAATAGCACCACAATATTGCAAGATATCCTATACTTAGAAAATCCCAAAGACTCTGCAAGAAAATTATTAGAATTCATTTAAAGATTCAGCAAAGTGGTAGGGTACAAGATCAATTTACAAAAACAGTTGGATTCCTTTATCCTAATAAAAAGAGCTCTGAAAAGGAAATCAGGAAAACAAAACCATTTGCAATAGCCACCCCCAAAATGAACTACTTTGGAATAAATCTAACAAGAGACACAAAAGATCTATACAAAGAAAACAAAAGTTGTTAAGTGTGACTCTGTATGGGGTTTCCACAGAGTGACTGGTGGGATTGAACTGCTGACCTTGTTGTTCTCACTTATAGAGCCACATCAGGACTCAGAAACTTAACATTGTGAAATGTCAGCTCTACCAAAAATAACCACAACTTGTCTGTCAGTTTGCCACACTGTGGTGGCTTGCATGTTGCTGTGCTTCTTGAAGCTATACCACTAGTATTTTAAACACCAGCAGGCTCACTCACAGTGGGCAGGTTTTAGATGAGCTTCCAGAACAAGACAGAGTAAGAAGAAGGCAATATGAACTACTTCTGCGCATTTTTTCACTGAAAACCTTATAAACAGCAGTGGAACACTGTCAGCACCAGAATATTGAATATTAAAACATAGTGAAGAGCACCAGAATATTGTCAAGTATCATGTCAGAAAATGAAAAGCACTCAAAACATGATTGGGGAACAGCTGCCTCCCCAAAGTAGAATTGATCATGATGACACAAATAGAGAAAAGCTTTGGGGACCTTCATTTGCTGATGGGGAACAATTCAAAATAAAGAGAAACAGTAGTAAACATCCACTAATAATCGGAAAATAGAATGTACAAAGCATGTTTCTAGGAAAATTGGAACTTGTCAAAAATGAAGTGGAGCCCATAAACCATATGATTATCAGATTCAAAATGGCTAATACCAGTCCATTTCCGCTCACTAGTGCCTAGGATATTGATGTTTATGCACTGAAATGGACTGGTATTGGCCATTTTGAATCTGATAATCACATGGTTTACTATGCCAGGAATGGCACATTAGAGAGTAATGGAGTCACATTGATAATCAAAAAGAACATTTCAAGATCTGTTTTGAAATACAATGCTGACAGTGTTAGGATAATATTCATACACAAATGAGAAAGACCAATTAATACAAGCACACACCAACCACTAAAACCAGTGATGATGAAATGGAAGAATTCTACCAATAACTTCAGTCTGAAATTGATCAAACATGAAATCAAGATGTACTGATAATCACAACAATTGGGTTGCAAAGGTCGGAAACAAAAAGGAAGAATCAGTGGTTGGAAAACATGGTATTGTGATAGAAATGATGCTGGAGATCTCATGATAGAATTTTGAAAGACAAATGATTTCTTCATTGCAAATACCTGGACATCACCAAATGGAATACACAAAAATCAAACTGACTACATCTGTGGAAAGCTACGGTTGAAAAGTTCCATATCATCAGCTGAAACAAGGCTCGGGGTAGATCTTGTTTGTAGACAGTAGAACAGATCATCAGTTGCTCATATACAAGTTCAGGCTCAAGCTGAAGAAAAATTTTAAAGACTCAATGAGCGCCAAAGTATGACCTAAAACATATCCCATCTGGATTTAGATATGATCTAAAGAACAGGTTTAATAAATTAGACACTAATGGCCGATGACTAGAAGAGTTGGGGGATGAAATCAAGAACATCTTACAGGAAGAAAGCAAAAGGTCATTAAAAGATAAGAATGATGAAAAAGACCAAAATGGATGTCAGAAGAAAATCGGAAACTTGTACTCCAGTGTATAGGTGCCAAATCAAAAGACAGAAATAATGAGATAAATATCTTAAACAGAAAGTTTCAAAGCACAGCTTGAGATGACAAAGTCAAATATTCTAATGAAATGTGCAAAAACCTGAAATTAGAAAACCAAAAGGGAAGAACACTCTCAGCATTTCTCATGCTGAGGGAAATGAAGAAAAAAATTCAAGCTTTTACTTGCAAAACTGAGTGATTCTATGGACAAAATATTGAATGATGTATCAAAAGAAGATGGAAGGAAAACACAGAGTCACTGTACTAAAAAGAAATGATCAATAGTCAGTCATTTAAAGAGGTAGCTTATGATACAAGTCAAGGATTCAAAGAAGTCGTCCAAGGTGCATTGAAGGCATTGGCAAAGAACAAGGTTCTGGGAATTGATGGAATACAGATTGAAATCTTTTAAAAAAAACTGATGCAGCACTGGCCACACTTACTCATCTTTGTCAATAAATTTGGAAGACAGCTACTTGGGCAGCTGATGGGAAGAAATCCATATTTGTGACCATTTCCAAGATAAGTGACCCAAAAGAATGTGAAAATCATCATACAATATCTTTAGTGTGTCACATGCAAGTAAAAGTTTGCTAAAGGTAACTCAAAATGGCTGTAACAGCACATTGATAGGGAGCTGCGAAAGGTTCAAGCTGGATTCACAAGAGGGCATGGAACAAGGGAAATCATTGCTGATGTCAGATGTATCTTGACTGAAAACAGAGAATACCAGAAAGATGTTTACCTGTGCTTTATTGACTACACAGAGACTTTTGATTGTGTGGATCATGACAAGCTATGGACAACATTTCAGGGAATGAGTATTCCAGAACCCTTAATTTTGCTCAAAAGGAACATGTACATAGACCAAGAGGCAGTTGTTCAAACAGAGCAAGGGAACACCGAATGGTTTAATATTGGGAAAGGTGTGTGACAGGGTTGTATTCTTTTACCATACTTATTCAATGTGTATGATAATCAAATACTTGGAGAAGCTGGATTAAATGAAGAAAAACATGGCATTAGGGTTGGAGGAAAACTCATTAACATTCTGCAATGTGCAAATGATATAATCTTGCTTGCTGAAAGTGAAGAGGACTTAAAATACTTACACATTTTAAGTGTGGGGTGCACCTCAATGTAAAGAAAATAAAAATCCACACCACTGGACCAATAAATAATATCAAGATAAATGGATAAAATGTTGAAATTGTCAAAGACTCCACTTTGCTCAGATCAATGGTAGACACCAGTCAAGAAGTCAAATGACATATTGCATTAGGTAAATATGCGGCACAAAAAAATACTATATTCAGGAGCAAAGATACCAGTTTGAGAACTAAGGTGTGCCTGACCCAAG
>NW_006408562.1:9331355-9332034 GCF_000296735.1 Chrysochloris asiatica | reverse complement strand
TGGTAGCTAATAGAAGCCTGTTAAAGGAGGTTAAGGGAGTGTGAAACCAACAAAGGCTGTGGACACCCTGCCTGCAGGCTAGAACATGAAACAGCCCACAGGGGGAAATAGTTCAATTAAAGAAAAAGCTTCTCCCTCTTCTCTGCTAATACACTAGAGTGTTTTGGAGTCCTGGTGCAGTGCTGTAGTATAAGCACTCAACCACAAAGTCAGAATGAACTACAAGGTCTGTGGTTCAAACTCACCAGCTACTCCTCAGATATGAGCTGGACAGACTCTGGCTTTAACAACAATACACTATAGCTTTAATTAGCCAGGAAGAGTTTAGCACACAGTAATCCTGTGGCCACACCCAATTTACCATACAAAAACCTTCAAGCCTTCTAAATTTCCAATTTAATTCCTTTTCCTTGGCTGCAACGGCCTGTGCAGCCCTGCTTCCAAGTGCACTGTGGTTTTCTTTCCTGGGACCTTTGAGTGTTAAATTGTTTTCTGGCTTTCCTGTGAGAGACTCACATTCTTTAGCTCACCTAGTACCTAAGATACCCACCGCTTTTGTTGGATCAAACATAAAACAAGTTTTCAAAACATTTTTATCACCCCTAATGAAACACTGGAGTCCTGGTGTTAACCTGTGGGTTAATGCGCCAGACTGCAAAGCCATTTGAACTGCAAGGTC
>NW_006408562.1:9316580-9329690 GCF_000296735.1 Chrysochloris asiatica | reverse complement strand
TTTTCTAACTTTTGGCTATAGCAATAAAAATTTATTTTTATTTTGGCTGTTGCAATAAAAATTGGTGTACTAGTGCACGTTTGAATCCCTATCTTTAGTTATCTGGGTATATAACTATGAGTTAGAACCGACTCAACGACACTTAACACCACCTATGAGTGGACTTACTGGGTCATATGGAGTCCTGGTGTGGTGCTGTATAATAAGCACTGCACTGTTAACCACTAGGTTGGAGGTTCAATCCCACCAGTCACTCCTTGGAACCCATATACAGGGTTGCTATGACTCAAAACCAACTTGACAGTACTTAGCAACAATACAATATGGTAATTCTATGTTTAACTTTATGAGGAAACATTGCACTATTTCACATTCTTACTGGCAGTGAATTACAGTTGCAGTTTGACCAAACTCACTCAATTCTTGTTACTTGTCTGATCGTAGCTATCCTGTTGTGTGTTGTCAAGTTGATACGTACATATAGTGACCCTGTATAGGGTTTCTGAGATTAACTGATGGCCTTGCAATTCACTTACTCTATAATGGAGTCCTGGTGTGGCATTGTGGGATAATGCACTGGACCACAAAGTTGGTTTGCAATATTGTCAGTTCAAATTCACCAGCTGCTCCTTAGAAACCCTACAGAGGGTCACTATGAGTCAGAACTGACTCAAAGGCGTTTAACAACAACACAGCATGACACCAGGACTCAACTGTCCTCAGAGGTGTGAATGTTATCTTATTGTAATTTTGTATTTGTATCTCCCCAATAACTTCTCCTGTTATGTATCTTTCTATGTGTTGGTTGACCATTTGTATAACTTCTTTGAGTAAATTCCTATTTAAGTCTTTTGCTCAATTTCCTTTTGGGTTGTCTTTCAGTTTTTGAGTTATAGAAGTTCTTTATATATTCTGGATATTAACCCTTACCAGATACATGATTTGCAAATGTTTTCTCCCAATTGCTAAGATGTCTGTTCATTTTTTGGATCATGTTCTTTGGTGCACAAAAGTTTATAATTTGATGAAGCTTAATGAATCTTTTTCTGTCTGTCTATACTTTTGGTGTCACATCTACAAATCCATTTTTCAAATCCAGAAGTTTTCTTCAAAGATTTGATTATTTTAGTTTTTATATTTCATTCGTTGATGAATGTTTAGTAATTTTTATATGTCCTTAAGTAACAGTTCAACCTCATTCTTCCTCTGTGGCAATCCATGTTCTCTCGCATCATTTTAAAACAGTTGCTTCCCTATTGAATGTCTTTGCACCATTGTTGAAAATACATTGGACATAATATGTGGGTTTATTTGGGGGCCTTTTTTTCTCTTCTATTGATATGTTGTTGTTAAGTGCTGTCATTGGGTTCCTACTGATAGAGACACTGTATAGTGTTTCTGAGACTTACAAATCCTTGTGGGAGCAGAAAACTTCATCTTTCTCTCACAGAGTAGTTGGTGGGCTTGAACCACCAACTTTGTGGTTCGCACTCCAGTGCTTATCCTATGGAGACACTGCACTCCCTTGTGTATATATATATATGTCTATGTTTATGTCAGCACCAAACTGTTTTGGTCACTGCAACTATGTAGTAAGTTTTGAAACTGGGAAACATAAATTCCCCAACTTTGTTCTTTTTCAAGATTGCTTGGTTCTTTGGAACCCCTTTACAATGTCATTTGAAGCATTAAATCTGTAGATCCTTGGTGGCAATGTGCCATCTTGATAACATCTAGTCTTTCTGTGTATGACATGGGCTATTTTATCATTTATGCTGTTAAATACCATCAAGTCGATTCTGACTCATAGCGAACCCCTACAAGGTTTCTGAGGAGCAGCTTGTGGGTGTGAATTGCCAGTGTTGTGGTTTGCAGTCCAGTGCTTATCCTACAGTGCCACACCAGGAATCCTGTCATTTACATAGGTCTTAATTTCTTTCATCATTGTTATGTAGTTTCTTGTATACAAATCTTCCTCCCCACCCCCCTTGGTTAAATTCATTACTACACATTGTATCTTTTGCATGCTGTTATAAATGGAATGTGTTTTTAAATTTCCTTTTCAGACTGTTTGTTGCTAGTGTGTCAAAATACAATTACTTTTTGTGTATTAATTTTGAATCTTGCAACTAGACTAAAACAGTTTAATGCCTCTAATATTTGTGTGTGTGTGGGGGGGTTCTTTAGGATTTTCTATATATAAAATTCATGTCATATGAAAGAAGAGACACTTCTATTTGTTTCTTTATATTTTAGATGCCTTTTCTTTCTCTCTATTGCCTAAATGCTTTGGCTAAAATATCCAAGACCGTGTTGAATAGCCACGGTGAAAGAAGACACACTAGAATTCTTCATATCTTAGGGAGCTTTCAGTCCTTCATTACTGAGTGTGTTCTCAGTTGTGTCTGGTTGTTGTTGTTTTAACAGACGCCCTTTAGCTTATTGAGAAAGTCCCCTTCTACTGCTAGTTGTATGAATTTTTCTTTTTCAT
Organism: Chrysochloris asiatica; assembly: GCF_000296735.1. Classification (NCBI taxonomy): domain Eukaryota; kingdom Metazoa; phylum Chordata; class Mammalia; order Afrosoricida; family Chrysochloridae; genus Chrysochloris; species Chrysochloris asiatica. The sequence continues at coordinate 9,327,199 of NW_006408562.1, read as the reverse complement.
GAAACGGTTTTGCATTTTTCAATAGCTTCTCTACTTTAATTGAGAGGACCATGAGGTTCTTTTCCTTCATTCTATTCGTGTGGTCTCTTTTATTGACTGATTTTCTTATGTTAGCCAGCCATACATTGTTTGAAAATTTGCAGTTTGGTAGACATCTAAAATCCATTTAATATGCTGTTGGATTTTATTTACTATTTCCTTGAGTATTTGTGCATTTATCCTGAGATGGGAACCCAAATCATTTCTGAGAAAATGAAACTTACAGAATGAAAACTCCCTGAGGAGCGCTGTTGGCGTAGTGGTTACGAATCGGGCTGCTAACCTCAAGGTCAGCAGTTCGAAACTACCAGCTGTTCCATGGGAGAAAGATGAGGCTTTGTGCTCCCACAAAGATTTACAGCCTTGGAAACCCTGTACAGGGTCACTATGAGTCGAAACCAACTCCAAGGTACTTCATAACAATAACAAAACATTCCCCTGGTGGAAAGCCCAGGTTGAAGTCCCCGCCTGGTTGGGGGAAAATCCCGCCCCGCCTAGCCGCTTTACCTTCTTGCTTCAGTATAAGGACATAACTGCAAACCATAACCAACCACACATCCCCGCTGCCCCTCCTGCTAACAGCCCTATATAACCTTAGAAATCCCAAATACCAGGGCTCAGTCTTTGGATGCGAATCGACTGAGCTGGGGCGTCACAATAAAAACTCTTCCTTTCTGAATCTGCGTGGTGTTCAGCAACTCCCTTTAAGCGGCTCTGTTAACAGTACTAATAAGAGATGTTGGCTTTTGGTATTCTGACCTTGTACTATCTTCACCTGGCTCTGGTGCCAGGGTAATGTTAGCGTCATACAATGAGTTAGGAAGTAATTCCTGCTCGGGTGTTTTTGAAAGAATTTAAGAAAGGATTGGTGTTGATTCTTCCTAAATGTTTGGTAGAATTTACCAGTGAAGTCATCTAACCCTAGACTTTATTGTTGTGAGGTTTTCAGTGATTGATTCAATCACTGTATTTCTGATTGTATTCTTGTTTAGTGCCTTGGAGTCCCTGTATATAGAGACCCTGTATAGGGTTGCTGAAGAACAGCTAGTGAAATTAAAATGACAAAAGTTGAGATTAAAACAGACCTTCTCCTACAGCACCACATTTGTTCAAATGCTCTATTTCACCTGGAGTACCTTTAAACTGTTTCTTTCTAGGAAGGTCCCCAATCAGATTACCTAAATTGCTGATTTTATTATTTGTATCCTTTCCTTTTTGTATTTATTAGACTAGATAGATGTATGTCAATTTTGTTGATGTTTCAAGGAACCAACTTTTGGTTTGGTGAATTTCTTTATGGCTTTTCTGTTCTCTCTACTTCATTAATCTCTGATTTAATCTATTATTTTCTTCTTTATTTTACCTATGTATTTGTTGTTGTTGTGTAATCTCTGACTTAATCCATTATTTTCATTATTCTACCTATATATTTGTTGTTGCTGTACTTGGTTTTGATTATTTTTTGAAGACCTTAAAGTGCAAAGCAAGGTTATCAATTGGAGATAAAACATATCTTAATATATGCATTTATATATTATAGGTATATATTTCCCTCTGATATCTCTTTTTGCTTTTCCTATTCATTCTTTTTTCTATGTTTTATTTTACTTTTAGTGAAAACAAAAACAACAGTCTCTAGATATAATGATCAGTAACATTGGCTGTATTCTTCAGATTGTATCAGTATTTTCTGTTTAGTTGTCATACGCCTATTCACTTAAACACTCTGCCCTCTTAACCTTCTCATCTATGTCTTAAGATGACATTTTTTGTTAGGTGCCATTGAGTCAGTTCTAACGCACAGTGACCCTATGCACAAAATTAAACATCTGCCTGATTCTGCTCCATCTTCACAAGTGTCATTGTGCTTGAGCCCATTACTGCTGCCACTGTGTCAGCTCATCTCTTTGGAGTCTTTCTTTGTATCACAAACCATCCACTTTTCCAAGCATGATGTCCTTCTTTGGGGACTGGTCCATTATAACAACATGTCAGAAGCATGGAAGACCAAGTCTTACCATCATCATGCCTTCTGAGGAGCATTCTGGCCATACTTCTTCCAACCCAGTTTTTTTGTTCCTCTGGCAGATTTTAATATTATTCACCAACACCATAACTCAAATGCATCAATTCTTCTACAGTCTTCTTTATTAATTGCCTTCCTTATTCAACTTTCACAGGCATATAAGGTGACTGAAAATACCATAGCTTGAGTCAGGTTCACCTTAGTCTTCAAACTGACATCTTAGCTTGTGAACCCTTTAAAGAGGTCTTTTGCAACATATTTGCTGAATACAATATGTCATTTGATTTCTTGATTGCTACTTGGAAATCCTATAGAAGGTGTCTATGAGTCGGAACTCAACAAGTTCCATGAGTGTTGATTGTGGATCCAAAAGAAAATGATGTCTTTGACAACTTGAATTTTTTTTCCATTTATAATAATGTTAATTATTGGTCCAGATGTGAGAAAGTTTCTTTTCTTTACATTGAAGTACAATCCATACTGAAGGCTATTGTCTTTGGTCTCTATCAGTAAGTATTTTAAGTCCTCTTGGTTTCCAGCAAGCAATCCTGTATCATCTGCATATTGCAGGTTGTTAAGGACTCTTCCTCCAATCTTGATGCCATGTTGTTCTTCATATAATCCAGCTTCACAGATAGGTTGCTTAGTATGCATGTTGAAAGTATGGTGAAAAAGACAATCCTGGCTCACACCTTTTCTAATTTTAAACTATTCAATATCTCTTTGTTCTGCTCTAATGACTGCCTCTTGGTCTAGATATATGTTCTTCATGAGCACAATTAAATATTCTGTAATACCCATTCTTCTCAATGTTATCCTTGCTTTGTTATGATCTACACAGTCAAAAGTCTTTGCATAGTCAATAAATAGTAGTAAACATCTTTCTGGTATTCTCTGCTTTCAGTCAAGATTCATCTGGGGTTAGCAATGATATCTTTAGTTCCATGCACTCTCTGAATCTGGCTTGAATTTCTAGCAGTTCCCTGTTGATATATTGTTGCAACTGTTTCTTTTTTTTAATTATCTTCAGCAGAAATGTATATTAATTATATTGTTAGATGATTTCTATATTCTATTATGTCACCTGGCATGGCCCTATACGATAAGCACTGAAATGTGAGCCACAAGGTTGTCAGTTCAAACTTACCACCTGATCCTTGGGAACTTTATACAAGGTCACTATGAGTCAGAACAAACTTGATGCCCCTTAACAACAATAAAAACAACACTTTTTCAATTGCTTGACCAGGTAGCTATCTTCCAAATTTTTTTGTATAAATGAGTGAGCTCCCCACTGCTGTATCACTTTGTTGAAAGATTTCAATTTATATTCTGTCAGCTCTCCAAACCTTGTTATTCACACCTGCCTTCAGTGCAGCTTGAACTTCTTCCTTTAAGTACCTTCAGTTCTTGATCATATGCTACCTCTTGAAATGGCTAAACATCAGCCATTTCTTTTAGGTACCATGACTGTATTTTTTCCCATCTTCTATTGATGCTTGCTGCATCAATCAGTAGAATACTTCAATATTGCACATTGAGGCTTGGATTTTTTTTCTTCATTTCTTTTAGTTTGAGAAATGTTGAGCATCTTCTTCCATTTTAGTTTTCTAACTCCAAGTGTTTGCACATTTCATTATATGTTTGACTTTGTCTTCTCTAGTTGCCCTTTGGTATTTTCTGTTCAGCTCTTTTACTTCCTCATTTCTTCCATTGACTTTAGCTTCTTAATGCTCAAGAGCAAGTTTCAGACTCTTCTGACATCCACTTTTTGTCTATTGTTTACCTTTTCCTGGATGATGTTTTTGATGTCAGCCCACAGCATCTACTGGTCTCTGGTCATTAGTGTCTAATACATCAAATCTGTTTTTGAGATGCTCTCCAAATTCAGTAGGCTATATTCAGGGTCACATATTGACTCTCATAGATGTGTTTTAATTGTCTTCAGCATCGTTCAAAATTTGTATATGACACTGTTCCACAGTCTGCTCCTGTCCTTGTATTGACTGATGATATATTCCATCTGGTGAACTTAATGTATATTGTTGCCTTTTGTATTGCATAAAAAGGTATTTGAAATGAATAATTCATTGGTCTTGCATAATTATATCATGCAATCTCCTGCATAGTTTCTATCATCAAGGCCGTATATTTTCCATCTACTACTCCTTCTTTGTTTGCGTTCCAATCACCATTAATTTCCAATGCATCTCGATTGCATGTTTGATCAATTTCAGTCTGATGAAGTTGGTATCAGTCTTCAATTTCATCATCACTGCTTTTAGTGGTTTGTGTATAAATTTGAAAAATAGTTGTATTAACTAGTCCTCCTTGCTGGTGTATGGTTATTATCCTAACACAGCATTGTACTTCAAGACCGAGCTGGAAATCTTCTTTTTGATAGTAAATGTACCACTGTGTCTCTAGAGTTTGTAGTTTCCAGTAGAATTGACCATTTCAGCACACTATCAATCTTCACACATTCCATTTCATTTCTGAAATTTCCAAATTTTCTTAGATTCATATTTCATAGTCCATATTCCAATTAGTAATGACTATTTACAGTTTTTTCCCATTTTTAGTTGTGCCCCACTAACAAATAAAGGTTCTGAAAACTTTGCTTCATTCACATCATTATTGTTAATTTTACTTTAAAGAGGCAAAAACTCTCCTTTGACGGTTCATCTTCTGGCACTACATCTGATAGTGTTCTGATAGTCACAAGGTTTTCAGTGTCTAAACATTCAGAAGTAGCCTACTTCCTCTTCTTCTTAGTCTGTCTTAGTTTGGAAGGTCCAATGAAACCTGCCCACCATGGGTGACTGTGCTGGTATTTAAAATATTGGTGGCACAGCTTCCAGCGTCACAGCAACATGTAAGCCACTACAGTAGGACAAACTGGCAGACAAGGAATGGATGCTTTAAAATAGCTGTTTGGCTGTTTGGAGTCCTGGTGTAGTGCTGCAGGTTAATGCGCTGGACTGCAAGGTCGGTTTAAACCACAAGGTCAGTGGTTCAAGCTCACCAGCTGCTCCTCAGAAACCTATAAAGGGTCACTATGAGTCTATGAGTCGGAATCGACTTGACAGTACTTAACAACAAAACCGTTTGGTCTTATATCAAAGATTTGGGATTTTCAATCCTGATATTCCCTGGTTACGAGCAAGATCTGTTCCCCCAAGTGTGTTTTCAGTCACATTTCTAGGTTAAACAAACAGGTGCATACAGTTCTTATTAAGCTTTAATTTAGTGCAAGAATAGTTTCAATGCATTTTCAATTACCTAAAAGCTGCACACACAACAAGTGAAGGTGATAGTGATGAATTTGTTGTAAGGCTTGGTTCAGTTGTTTCAAAGTGAAAGAAAAATTTACATAACATTCAAAGAGCAAGTATGAATAGTTTGTAACTTGAAAGCTGAAAGCTGTATATCATCTGCCTTTGAGTAAATACAGTTTTACCTTTGATTTTCCAATTTGGGTATCTTTTCTTTTTTCTTTCCTTATTGCTCTGTCTAGGACTTCTAGTATAGTATTGAAGGGGTGAGAGTAGATATATCTCCTTTGAGTATAATGCTCACTTTTGTTTTTTCATGAATGTCCTTAATTTTTTTTTTGAGAACATTTCCTTTGATTCCTAACTTGTTGAGGGATTTTTTTTTATCACAAAAGGATGCTATATTTTATAAAATGCAGTTGCTGTGTCAACTGTTATTTTTTCTTTGTTAATGTAGTTCGTTACACTGGTCGATTTACTAATATTGAACCAACCTTGCATTCCTGAACTAAGTCTCACTTGATCAACTTATACAATTCTTTCAGTATGCTGCTGGATACTGTTTGCTAATATTTTACTGAGAACTGTGTCATTTGTACTCATAAAGGATATTTATCTGTAGTTTCTTTTCTTGTGGTGCCTTTCTATGGGTTTGGACCAGAATCAAAGTGGCATCAGAGAAGGAGTCGTCTTTCTTTTAGCACTTTCTGAAAGTGTTTGAACCTGGGTGATGCCAGTTATTTTTTAGATGTTAATACCCCAGTGAATTCTATTGGCAGTGAGCTTGATTTTGGTTTGGTTAAGTGTTTTCTATTTATCCCATGATTTCAACTTTGGTCAGTTTCTTGTTGAATAATGTGATGTTTCATTTCCATGAATTCATGATTTTCCCAGAGAAGACTTGGTGGCACAGTGGTTAGGTGCTAATCTGGTCACCAAAATTCTGCAGTTGAATCTTCCAGCTACTCCAGATGTAGCAAACTATTTCCAAAAAAAGTTTTCAGACTTGGAAACATTATGAGGTAGCTCTACTCTGTCCTACAAGGCTACCTACCGTGTGTCAGAATCTACTCGACAGGTACAGGTATGGAGTTTAGGGGCTGATTTCCAATCTTCTTTGTTATTAATCTCATCATTTCATTGTGGTACTTACAGCCTTTTTATAATTGTTGAGACCTATTTTGTGGTCTCTGATATATCTAGATGATTGTTCTATGTGAAATTGAGACGAATGTATATTGAGTTTTTCTGGAGTAAAGTATAAATGTTAGTGCTTTCTATGCTATTATTGGTCTTCTGTCTAGATAATTTTTGTAATATTTTAAATTCTCCAGTCATTATTATATAAATTTCTTTCTTCTTTCAATCTGTAGATGTTTTCTTCATATATTTTAGGGCTATGATGTTTGGGGCATATATTACATAATTGTTATATATGCCTGAACAACTAACCCTTATATTAACATATAATATATAATATTCTATATCACACACAGGTTTAAATTTTTTTTTTACTTAAAGGCCAGACTCACTTATCAGATAGACACTGTACTCACTAACCCAGATAGACACTAGCTAACCCAGATCTCTTGTGATTATTATTATTTATATATAAAAAAATGTCTCTATCATTTCACTTTCAACTTGTGTCTTTGGATGTAATTATTGTTGCTGTTAAGAATCGTGGAATCAGATCTGACTCACAGTGACCCTGTATAGGGTTTCTGAGGAGCCTCTGGTGGGTTTGAACTGCGGACTTTGTGATTGAAACTGACAGTGAAGTCCAATGCTTATCCTACAGCACCACACCAGGACTCCTTGGATCTAGTTAATCACTTTTAAGTAGCATAGAGTTGCATACTGTTACTATCCCTGTGTTGTTGTTTTTTTCTTTTGTATTGTTTCATTCTATTTTGCTATTGTAAACTTTTTGATTGAAGAGCTTAATCTGCTTAAATTTAAAGTAATTGCTAATAACAAAGGACTTTTAGATTTTTCCCTTTGTTTTCTAAGTATTTTATTTTGCTCCTCATTTCCCTGATTTAACCATCTTTTGTGTTTAGTTTATTTTAATTTTTTCAGTTTATATTTTGTAGTAAACCATTTTCTATTTCCTTTTGCTTATACTTGTATAGATTCCATAGACATACTTGTATAGATTCCATAGACTGTGGCTTTTACTCTTCTTACTATGGATATAATATACCCAAGGATATTATACCCAAGAATGTCTAGTGTGACATTCATTATAGGAGAAGCACTGTAGGATAACCTCAAGGTTGATTTCAACTGGAAGGCCGGTGGTTCAAACTTACCAGTTGCTACTCAGAAACCCTACGTAGGGTCACTGTGAGTCAGAACTGATTCGACAGTATTTAACAATAACAACAACATGCACATAGCATATATATGGAAGCACAGTGGCTCTGAAGGATAAGCACTGGACTACTAACCACTTGGTTGCTGATTCTAGCCTACCAATGATTCACTGGGAGAAAGGTGAGATTTTCTACCCGTGTAAAAATTTATAGTCTTGAAAACTCTTTACGGTACTTAACAACAGCAACAACAACAACAACATACATAGTTTATACAGAACTATTTTACTGTATTTAAAGAACAATGTTTTTATTTACACAGATTAATTACCGTTCCTGATAATCTTCCAAGTTTCCATATACCATCATTTCCCTTGAATGTGAAATATGTCTTTTATTGAAATTAATTTTAGTTATTTGAAAATGTCTTTATTTTTTCTAATTTTTTAAAGAATATTTTCATTGGGTATGGAATCCAATTTGGCAGTTTCTTTCAACACTTGAGAGATGCTCCACTATTTTCTTGTTTCCATACTTTTTTAAAATAACTTTTTATTGTGAATTGGACAGATGTTTCTAGAGCAGAGCATCTGGTTTACATTTGATGATTCATACACCTTTTGTTTCATCTCATTATTGCAATCCCATTAATCCCTGGTATTGATTTCCTCTTATGAATCTTGCTTCCATTCCTCCTTTCTTAACTCTTCTGAACTTTGTCCTTGGCTAAATAGTGTCATTTTGATATAAAATGGTTGATTTTTCTAAGATGTGTGTGCCTCACTAGTAGAACTATCTATTGTTGTCATTAAGTACCATCAAGTCTGTTCTGACACATAGTGCCTCCTGTATAGGATTTCCAAGGAGCAGCTGGTGAACTTGAACTGCCGACTTTGCAGTTCAAATAGCTTTGCAGTCTCACGCATTAGTTTGGCTAAAAATTGAGGCATGGGAGTGAGCTCACTCCCACATCTGAAGAGTGACTAAGGGTTAGAGTCTTGGGTTTTCACCAGTGTCTATCTGATAAGTGAGTTTGGCCTTTTAAATGATTTTTAGTAATTTCTAATGTGACTCCTTTGAAAGCACTTAGTGGTCATTGGTCATCATCCAGTTCTTATCTTCTCAGGGTCATGGAGATTGATTTTTACATGGTCCATTAGTCCACTAGGATAATTGTTTTCAAGTATCTTCAATTCTCATCACGCTTCTTTCCTCTAAACAGGGAGAGACCAAGAAGGGTGCAGAACACTGTCTTTGTTGACTTGTTATTATGTGCCATAGCAACTGTCTGCAGAACAGAATGAAACACTGTCTGGTCCTGTGCCATCCTCACAGTTGTTATGCTTGAGCCCATTGACACTTCCATTGTGTCAGTCTATCTCACTGGGGACTTTCCTCTTTTTCACTGACCCTTCACTTTACCAAGCATAATGTCCTTCTCCAGAGACTAGTCCCTCCTAACAAAATGTCCAAAGTATGAGAGACAAAGTGTCATCATCCTGACTTCTAAGGAGCATTTTGGCTCTACTTCTTCCAACATAGATTTGTTTATGCTTCTGGAAGTCCATGGTACTTTTTATATTCTTCTTCAACAAGATATCTCAATGCATCAATTCTTCTAGTGTTCCTTATTCATTGTTCAACTTTCACCTGCATATGAGGCTATTGAAATCACCATGGCTTTATAGAGTATTCTATGACTACTAACCTAACCATAGTGTCTCCTGAGAAGACGGTCTTTAGTGCTCAGGCCCAGTAGTCCATTCCCTCAAGGTGGTTGGTTATGTTTAAGAAGTTTTCATAACTTTGTTCCATGTATGCTCCATCATATTCATGGATAAATTTGCAGCCAAGATAAATACCCACATAAAACTATCCTCTAGAATCCTCTAGAAGAGTACTGGTGTGGCACTGTGGGTTAATGTGCCAGACTGTAAAGTTGTTTGAACTGCAAGGTTGGTGGTTCAAGCTCACTAGCTGCTCCTCGGAAACCCTATACAGGGTCGCTATGGGTTGGGATTGACTCGACGGCATTTCACAACAACAACAACAACAACAAGAAACCCTCTATATGTTTGTGGTTATACTTCTACTCTCCCACCTACACACACTCAGTCTTCATCTATCAACTGCCCATGGTGGTGGTGGTGGTGGTGATGTGCCATGGAGTCAGTTCCAACTCATAGTGACCCTGCCAAGGGTTTCCGAGGCTGTAAATCTTTACAGGAGCAGAAAGCCTCATCTTTCTCCCAAAGAGCTGCTGGTAGTTTCAACTGCTGACCATTGCCTAGGAGTGTTTAAGCAGGGTGCTATTCAAATTCCATGGATTTGACTTCTTCCCTTTATCTTCTTGTTGCTGTTTTTTAATTTTATAGCATTGTAATCTGAAGAGATACTTCGTAGTATTTTGATGTGTTTTAAATTATTGAAGCTTGCTTTGTGGTCTAACATGCCCTAACCTTAAAAATGTTCCATGTGCATTAGCAAAGAATGCATATTTGTTATTTATTGGTGAAGTGTTCTGTATGCATCTATAAGGTGAAGATGGGGTAATTGTGATGTTTAGTTGTCTCTGTCTTTGTTGATTCTTTTTCCTAGCTGTTCTGTCCTTCATTGAAAATGGTATATTCAAAACACCTACTTTACTGTCCACCCCTCATCTGTCAGTTTGTCATACTGTGGTAATTTGTATGTTGCTGGAAACTGGCTAATGCAGGAAGGCATTAGATGACAAGAAAGAAGGAAAAGATCAAAATGGATATCAGAAGAGACTCTGAGACTTGCTCTCCAGCACAGAGATGCTAAAGCTGAACTGAAAATTTCAAAGGTCAGCTCGAAAAGACTATTACAACAAAATGTGCAAAGATCTGGAGTCAGAAAACCAAAAGAGAAGAACACACTCAGCATTTCTCAAGGTGAGGGAAATGAAGAAAACATTCAAGCCTCGACTTTCATTATTGG
>NW_006408562.1:9314942-9315545 GCF_000296735.1 Chrysochloris asiatica | reverse complement strand
AAAGTGAAGAGGACTTAAAACATTTACGGGTGAAGATCAAAGACCATAGCCTTCAGTATGGATTGCATCTCAATGTAAAGAAAACAAAATCTTCACCACTGGACCAATAAACAACATTCTTATCAGTGGAGAAAAGATTGAAGTTATTAAACGCTTCATTTTTCTTGGATCAACCATCAACACTCATGGAAGCAGCAGCCAAGAAATCAAATGATGTATTGCATTAGGCAAATCTGCTGCACAAGACCTTTTAAAGTGTTGAAGAGCAGAGAAGTCAATTTGAGGACTAAGGTACGCCTGACCAAAGTCATGGCATTTTCCATAAATTCACATGCATGCAAAATTTGGACAGTGAATATGGAAGATCATTAAAGAATTGATGCATTTGAGTTATGATGTTGGAGTAGAGTATTGAAAGTACCATGAGCTTCCAAAAAATCAAACAGATCTCTGTAGGAAGAAGGACAGCCAGAGTGCCCCTTGGAGGTTAGGGCCAGACTTCGTCTCTCATACTTCAGACATATTGTCAGGAGGAACCAGTCACTAGAGAAGGGAATCATGTTTGGTAAGGTGGAGGGTCAGAGAAAAAGAGGAAGACCCCCC
>NW_006408562.1:9306770-9314052 GCF_000296735.1 Chrysochloris asiatica | reverse complement strand
AGAGAGAGAGAGTGGAAATTTTTACTTGCATACAGTATTAATTTTACTTGCATACAATGTCCAATGATTTCCACATTCTATTGGGCCATCTCTCCTTGGAATGGGCACAAATGTGGCTCTCTTCGAGTCAGTTGACCAGGTATGTCTTCTAAATTTCTCTCCATAGATGAGTGAGTGTCTCCAGTGGCACGTTAGTTTGTTGAAAGGTTTCTGTTTGATTTCCATCAATCCCTGGAGCCTTGTTCTTTGCCAATGCCTTCAGTGCACCTTGAACTTCTTTCTTCAGTATCATTGACTATTGATCATATGCTACCTCTTGAAATGATTGAACGTTAACCATTTCTTTTGGTACAGTGACTCTGTATCCCTTGCATGTTATTTTGTTTTCTGAAAAATTCAATATTTTTCCCATAGAATCCTTCAATGTTGCGAGTCAAGGCTTGATTTTTTTTTCTTCAGTTCCTTCATCTTGACAAATGCTAAGCCTGTTTTTCTCTTTGGGTTTTCTAACCCCAGGTCTTTGCACATTTGTTATAATATTTGACTTTGTCTTCTCAAGCTGCCCTTTGAAATATTCTATTCAGATCTTTTAACTTCTTATTTCTTCCATTTTCTTTATCATCTCTATGCTGGAGAGTAAGTTTCAGAGTCTCTTCTGATATTCATTTTGTTCTTTTCCTTCTTAATAACCTTTTACTTTCTTCCTGTATGAGGTTCTTGATGTCATCCCTCAACTCTACTGGTCTTCAGTTATTAGTGTCTAAATTATCAAATACATTTTGAGATGATTTCTAAATTCAGGTAGGATATATTCAAGGTCATATTTTGGCTCTTGTGGACTTGTTTCAATTTTCTTCAGCTTCAGCCTGAACTTGCGTGTGAGCAATTGATGGTGTATTCCACAGTCTGCCCCTGGCCTTGTTTTGATTGATGATATGGAGCGTTTCCACAGATGTAATTCATATGGTTTCTGTGCATTCCATCTGGTGAGGTTCCTGTGTGTAATCTTCTTTTATGTTGTTTTAAAAAGGCATTTGCTGCTGTTGAATGATGACACATGGAGGGGATTGAAATCATTGCAATGAAACAAAATGTGATAGGATAAATGTAAAGCTGATGCTCTCCCATGTAAACTGTCACTCCATTACAATAAAAACATATAATAAAAAAATGTTTAAGTTATTTGCAATGGACAACTCATTCATCTTGTAAAATTCTATTTGTACTTCCTCTCCAATCACCAGTAACTATCAATGCATCTTGACTATATGTTTGATCAGTTTCAGACTGAAGACGGTTAGAATTCTTCAATTTCATCACCATTGGCTTTAGTTGTTGGTGCATAAATTTGAATGTGTCTTGTAGCTGTATGTGTATTATTGTCATAAATAGATTGTACTTTTAGATCTTGAAATGTTCTTTTTGATGATTAATGAGATAGCATTCCTCTTCAGTTTGTCCTTCTCAGCATAATAAACCATGTGATTGTCAGATTCAAAATGGCCATTACCAGTCCATTTCAGCACACTAATAATCTGGGTTAGGAATGGTTCTGTGTTCCATTTGATTTTTGACAACTTTCAGTTTTCCTACATTCATATTTCATGCATCCCATGTTCCAATTATTAATGAATGTTTACAACTGTTTCTCCTCATTTTGAGGTATGCAAATGAAGGTCTAGAAAGCTGTATTCCTTTTGTATCATCATGGCCACCTCTACTTTGAGGAGGCAGCTCTTCCTCAGTCATATTTTCAGTGTCTTCCAATCTGAGGGATTCATTTTCCCGGCACTATATCTGACAGTATTCTGGTGCTATCTGACAGTGTCCCACTGCTGTTCATAAGGTTTTTAGTGACTAAATATTTGGAAGTAGTCATCTTTCCTTCCTAGTATGTCTTCTTCTGGAAGCTCAGCTGAAACCTGGTGACTCTGGTGGCATTTAAAATCCCAAAGGCATAGCTATTCCATAATCTCAGCAAAAAGCAAGCCACCACAGTATAACAAACTGACACATGAGTGTCAATGACCCAGTTTATAGACCCACAACCCATTGAATGAAGGGGAGGCTAAATTCCTTTAAGGAAGGACCCTAGTATATGCTAAGAATGTATACTGTTAATCTTTCCCCCTACCTTCTCCAAAGGAATCGATGACCTTTTGCCAGAGTGACTGTTCATAAGAGAAAAGGAAATAATTAGAATGATCAGTTATTACTGGACACTTGCTCTGATTAACACTAATTCTAGGAGTCTCCGAACATCACAGTGGTATACCAGTCACAGTGGGGCCATATGTGAAGTCAAGTTACTAATGGAGCCTTAACTAAGGTTCATCTCACAGCAGGTCCAGTGGATTTCTGAACTCAAACTGTAGGAAGTTTCCCCATTACAGCATGCATTGTCAGAACAGGCACACACTAACCAACTAGTAGAACTCCCACACTGGTTCCATGACATGTTAATGAGGGCTATTATGATAGGAATAGTCAATTCAAAGTCATTAGAACTGCCTCTACCTAGGAAAATAGTAAATCAAAATAGTAAACCACATTCCTGGAGGGATTATAGAGAATAGCACCTCCATCAAAGACGTGAAGGATGCAGGGGTGGAAATTCCACCCCATTCCTACTTAACTCACCTATCTGGCCTGAGCAAAAAACAGATGGATTTTGGATAATGGCAGTGTGAATTATTCTAAACTTAGCTAGGTGGTGACCCAAAATGCAACTTCTGTTCCAGATGTAATTTCATTGCTTGAGCAAGTTAATACATCTCCTGGTACTTGGTATGCAGCTATTGATCTGGCCAATGCCTTTTAATGAATTCCAGTTCTGAAGGATCGCCAGAAGCAGTTTGCCTTCAGCTGGCAACACTAACCATATACCTTCACTGTCCTATCTCAGATATATAAACTCTCCAGCATTATGTCATAATTTAATCTACAGGGACCTGGGTCACCTTTCCCTGCCATAAGACATCATACTAGTCCATTTAATTGGTGACATTATGCTGATGGGAAGTAGTAGGGAAGAAGTATCAATGACTTTATACTTAGTAAAACATCTGCATGTTGTAATTATTGTTAAGTGGCATCAAATCTTCTCTGAATGGGCCAAAAAAGTGACAATATACGCGTCTCATGTGAATGTTCACCACAGGGTTATCTTGACAGGGTAGAGTTTTAACAATCAAGTGGATAGATTGACATGACACATTGTGTGGAAACTACCACCCTCTTTTTCTAAACACTCCTGTCATTGTGAAATTGGCTCATGAACAAAATTGTCATGTTTTATCTGCCATCATGGTATTACACTTAGCATTGCCTCAAATAAAGGAAATCACAACAGCAAATGACGTGTGGCAGTGGACCCAGGCTCATGGAATTCACTGCTCTTACTATTTTACTCATCATCCTGAAACAGCAGGATTGCTCAAACAATGGAACAGTCTTTTGAAGACACAAGTCTGACAGAACTACATTGCAAGTTTGGGGTAAAGTCTTCAGGACACTGTATATACTCTAAACCAGTATATAATGCTGGTTCTTGAATAGTCGGTATTCATGGGTCCAGGAACCAAGGGATGGAAATAGGAGTAACACTATTCACTATTACACTGAGGGACCCACTGGTAAGATGTTTCCTTTCCCTTCAATCTTAAACTCTTCAGGAATAAACATTTTAGTTCCAAAGGGAGAAATACTTCCACCTGAAGACACAACACAGATTCCATCAAGCTGGAAGTTAAGAATGCCCCTTGGTAACTTTAGATCAACAAGATAAGAAATGAATAACTATATTAGATGGAAAAACTGATCCTGACTACCAAGGGGAAATCAGATTGATGTTGCATAATGGAGATAAAACAGAATATGTGTGGGATCTACTCCTAATGACATCTGTAGTAGTATCATGTTGAGATGGTTGAGGTTTTGTATCAAATTGACTGGACCACTTTTCAACAGTTACTTGACTGTTGAAATGTAGTTGTTCCTTATGATGTGATTTGATGTGATAAACCAATAAGAGGATTAAGGGCAAGATGTTGTTGTTGTTGTTAAGTGCTGTTGAGTCAGTTCCGACCCATAGCAACACTGTATACTGTTTCCAAGGAGCAGCTGGTGAGCTTGAACTGCCAACCTTGCTATTCAAACCGACTTTGTAGTCCAGCTCATTAACTCATAGCACCACACCAGTTGTTGTTAAGTGCCTTCGAGTTAATTCCAACCCACAACAACCCTGTATAGGGTTTCCAAGGAGCAGCTGATGAGCTTCAACCACCAACCTTTCAGTTCAAATTACTTTGCAGTCTGACCCATTAGCCCACAGTGCCACACCAGAACTGTCAAATTGGTTCCAATTCATAGTGACTTTATGCACGACAGAATGAAACATTGTCCAGTCCTGCGCCATCCTCACAATCATTATGTTTGAGCCCATTGCTGCTGCCACTGTGCCAATCTTTCTTTCTTTGACCCTCCACTTTACAAAGCAAGATGTCCTTTTCCAGGGCCTGGTCCATCATGATAACATGTCCAAAGCAGGAGAGACAAAGTCTGAGCATCATGGCTTCCAAGGAGCATTTTGGCTGTTATTCTGGCAGTTCATGGTACTTTTAATATTCTTCTCTAACACCATAACTCAAATGCATCAATTTTTATACAGTCTTCTTTATTTATATGCATTTGAAAGTTGGACAATGAATGGGACTATTGAAAATACCATGGCTTGGGTCAGGGACACCTTAATCATCACACTGGCATCCTTGCTCTTGAATAATTTAAGGACGTCTTACACAGCAGGTTTGCCTAATGCAATATGTCATTTGATTTCTTGACTGCTGCTTCCATGAGTGTTGATGGTGGATCCAACCAAGCAAATGAAGTTTTTGACAACGTCAATATTTTCTCCATTTATCTGGTTGTAGTTTAATTGGTCCAGTGGTAAGGATTTTTGTTTTCTTTACATTGAAGTGCAACCTATCTATACTGAAGGCTGTGGTCTTTAATCTTCCTCAGCTAATATTTAAAGTCCATTTTTGCTTTCAGCAAACAAGATTGTATCAACTGCATATTGCAGGTTGCTAATGAGTCTTCCTTCAGTTATGATGACATATTTTTTTCTTCAAATAATCCAGAATCTAGAATTATCTGCTCAGCATACAAATTGATTAACTATGGTGAAATAATACAACTCTAGTGCATTCCTGGTGTGGCGCTGTGGGCTGGACTGTGAAGTCATCTAAATCACAAAGTCAGTGGTTGAAGCTCACAACCCTATACAGGATCACTATGGTTCGGCACTGACTCTACAGCACTTAACAAGTGCACACCTTTCCTGATTTTAAACCATTGAGGGTCCCCATGTTCTATTTAAATGACTGGTCTATGTACAGGTTTCTCATGAGCACAATTAAGTATTCCAGAACACTCCTTATCCACAATGTTGTCCATAGCCTGTCATGAGCCACACAGTCAACATCTTTTGCATAGTCAATAAAGCTGTAGACCTAGCATTCCTTGGAGTTGTCCATGTATCTTCTCAGGATAAACTAAGACTTAGGATAAACTAGCCTTAATCCCATCACCTCCCGGATCCAATTTATGGTGTGACATGCATGCCTTTTATCTCGTTGTTATTGTTCTTAAGTGCTGTCTAATTGGTTCACACTCCTCTATGGAGTTTCTGAGGCTGTAAATATTTATGGGAACCAAAAGCCTCATCTTTCTCCCATGGAACCGCTGGTAGTTTCAAATTGCTGACTGTGAGATTAGCAGCCCGACTTGTAACTACGCTACCAGAGATGCTTAGTTAAGAGTAACACATCATATTATCGTTAATTGTGATCATTGTTCCATATTAACGTATGATATAATAATGGGGGAAACTGGATACAAGGT
The DNA here is from genome assembly GCF_000296735.1 of Chrysochloris asiatica. Lineage (NCBI taxonomy): Eukaryota > Metazoa > Chordata > Mammalia > Afrosoricida > Chrysochloridae > Chrysochloris > Chrysochloris asiatica. The sequence continues at coordinate 9,308,148 of NW_006408562.1, read as the reverse complement.
ATATTTGAATTCTGTACTATTTTCACAATTTTACTGCAAACCCCAAAATTGTAAAATAAAAATGTCTTTATAAATAATAATGCATTGATGAATGCATTTAGAGTTTATTAAATGAGTTTTTGCAATGCATGTTAACTGCCCCATAATGACTTTAGTTACTTTATTTTCTTATGCCACTTCTTGCAGTAATTACTGAAAGAATAATATTCATAGTGAGTATTACAGATGATACACAGATGCATGTCTAAGGACTATACTATATTTTTACCCAGCTGTTTATACTAGCATTACAAAAATGTTCAACTTGCTATGTGTAATTATTCTAAAGTTAGAAACAACTGGTATTTAGGGAAATAGATCCATGGTTAATGACTTTGGATTACAGGAGAAATATGGCTTTTATGTAACTTTTGATATCACTTATAATTTAAGATGCTCATTTTAACTTGGTTGTAAGCTGTTATGAATCTTAATGCTTTTTACTTTATATGCCTGAATTAAACATCCATTTAAAATTGGAACTTGTGCTAAACATTAATAAATAAAATCATTCGTTTTTATGATCTCTACCCATGTATTTGAGTCCCATTGAAAGATGCCAACCGAAATAGATGTGCTTATTTTAAAATACCAGTTGTCATTTCATTTTTAGAATAAAAAGATGAATCATGGGTACATTAAAATATTTCTTATTTAAGTGAACATTTTATGACTCCCAGGGCAAGATGGTAGATCAGATACACTGAGTCAACCCTCTGCAACAAAGACATAAGAGACCATGTGAACCAGATACAGATGGTGATCTTGGAACTCTGAGATTCAGAGCATAGGACAGAGAGGTGGGTTGAGTGCTGATTGGAAAAGGAAGCAGAACAGGAGCAGGGGAGAGAAGACAAATGGACCATCTGCTGGCATGGAGCATCTTGCTGTTTTGAGAGTGGCAGTAGATACAGGATATGGCTAGATGTTAGCAGCAAGTTTCAGTGCCCTCCTAGGATCCAGGAGTGTGGCCAGTCTCTGCTCTTGCCAACCCAGTGGCCAGTGGCACCCCTTCCTGCTCAACTTGGGCTCAGGCATTAGGTATAGAACCCCTGCTTCCAGAGGCAAGTGAATCTGACCTGAAGTACAATACACAGTGAAGAGAAAACTGACTTTACACTTCCAGTCCCTACCACATACACCAGGAGACTGTTGGTGAGTGTGTAAGAATGCATCAACATACTATCATCAATTAAACATGAATATGACAGATGACTATACACATGGACCTCGCCAGATGGAACACATAGAAATCAAATTGACTACATCTGTGGAAAGAGAAGATGGGAAAGCTCCATATCATCAATGAAAACAAGGCCAGGGGCAGACTATGGAACAG
>NW_006408562.1:9303906-9304963 GCF_000296735.1 Chrysochloris asiatica | reverse complement strand
GGCTACCAAAAGAACCAATAGATCTGTTTTGGAAGAAATGAAGCCAGAGTGCTCCTCCTTAGAGGCCAAGATGGCCAAACTTCATCTCTCATACTTTAGAGATATTGTCAGGAGGGAACAGTCCCTGGAGAAGGATATCATGCTTGGTAAGATGGAGGGTCGGAGAAAAAGAGGAAGACCCCCCCAGTGAGATGGATTGGCCAGGTGGCAGCATTGATGGACTCAAGTGTGACAGTGGTAGTGAGGTTGGCCCAGGATCGGACATTGTTTCGTTCTGCTGTGCATGGGGTCACTATGAGTCAGTTCCGACTCGATGGCACCTGATAACAACAACAACAACATAATATCAATATCCTAGGTGTTTGTGAGCTGAAATGGACTGGTACTGGTGACGTTTAATTGGACAATCATATGTTTTACTATGCCAGAGCTACAAATTAAAGAGAAATGTTGTCCCATTCATTGTCAGAAGAAAATGTCAAGATCTATCTTTAGTACAATGCTTAATGCAGTGGAATAATATCCCTTTGCCTATAAGGAAGACCAGTTAGTATGACTATTTTTCAAATTTCAGCAGCAACCATTAAAGTCAATCATGATGAAATTGAAGAATTCTAGCAACTCCTTCCATTTGAAATTGATCAAATATTCAGTTAAGATGCACTGAAAATTACTGGTGATTGGAATGCAAAATTCAGAAACAAAGAGGAAGGATCATTAGTTGAAAAACAAGGCTTTGGTAGTAGAAATGGTGCTGGAGATCACATGATAAAATCTGGCAAGGCCAATGACTTATTCATTGAAAATACCCTTTTTCAACAGCACAAATACCAACCACACACATGGACCTCATCAATGGAATACACAAGAATAAAGAATATCTGTGAGAAGAGACAATAGAGACGCTCAATACGACCAGCCTAAAAAGGACCAGGAGCCACCTGTGGAACAGACTATCAATTGCTCATATGCAAGTTCAGACTGAAGCTAAAGAAAATTGAAACAGTTCCATGAAAGCCAATATTTCACCTGAATATATCCCATCTGAATGTAGAGA
>NW_006408562.1:9284212-9286160 GCF_000296735.1 Chrysochloris asiatica | reverse complement strand
GGCATATGCAGAAGAACACCCACACTTGCAGATAATACCCACTTGACCTACCTTCAGTGATTGGATGATCAGAGCACAACTACAAGAAAAAGAAGAGGGAAAAAAGAGTAATCTGATACAATTTGATGTACTTGACCTACACCTATGGAAGCAGTAGCTCAAAAGAGGGAACAAATCTTTACAGCAAGGATCATTCCCATCCCCTCCAAACACAGAGTGAATGGTGATGGGCAACTTGGACATTGGCTATCCAAAATGGGGGTGGGGGGGAAGGGGCTACAAAGGCAAGAAGTAACTGGTTTATAAGCTTTGAAGAGGGAACCTAGATCCAGAGGGTTTGGAGGAAGGTAGAATCTCCACTGAGTAATATCCAATCTGTCTAGGTGGAGTTGATGAAAGGAAATACGGATAGGTATCTTGTGAGACAATAGTGAATAATTGTTATCAGGACTGATTGTGAGGGTTAGAAATGTAAAGGTATATGTTTTGGAGCAAGGAGGGGAGAGATTAACTTTTCTATCTAGGAGCGGAGGTCCCTGAGACCATCAAGGGAGAAGAGTGGAGAGCGGGATCCTAACCAGAGAAGCAGTGATGCCTGAGATGGATCCAGAGAGGATGACGTGGAGAGATGGAGCAGCTGGGGACTTTAGACACAGAGAGGGAGAGAGGCTGTGTGCTGACGACTGGGGGCAGGCTTGCAGGGTGTACCCTTTGGTTGGGTGATGATGCATAGAGGGGATTGTAACCATGGCAATGAAACTATATACAATAGGATGAATGTAAAACTAATGTTCTCCCATATAAACTATATCACATAATTCACAAAAAAAAAGAGAAAGAAAGTGGCGTCTTAAAATCTCCCACTATAATTGTAGATTTATCCATTTCTGTCTTCAATTCTAGTAGGGTTTGCTTCATGTATCTTGGTGCTTTCTCATTTGGAGCGTAGATGTTAATTATGGTATGTCTTGCTCAATTGCCCCTTTAATCATGAAACAGTGTCCTTCTTTATGTCTTATACTGGTTTTTGCCTTAAAGTTTATTTTATCAGAGATTAGTATTGCCATTCCTGCTTGCTTTTTATTGGTGTTAGCTTGGTCTATATTTTTTCCATCCTTTAACTTTTAGTCTCTTTTTGTCTTTGTGTGGAAGGCGTGTCTCTTGTAGGCAGCATATTGAAGGATCTTGTTTTCTCATCCATTCAGCCACTCTCTGTCTTTTGCTTGGTGCATTTAATCCATTGACATTCAATATAATTATCGGTAGGTGTGGATTAACTGCTGTCACTATGTTAAGTTTTTTTATGGTGCTGTTTGTTCCTTTGTTCTGCATGCCTTCTTGTGCTGAATGCATGTTTTTTGTGCTATTTCTTGTTGGTTATTTCTTAGTTTTAATGTGTCCTTGTTCTGCTTGGATCTTCAGTTTCATGGTAAATTGTGAAGTGTTAATTTTCTTTGGGGTTACCCTATAGTCTATTAAGTTTTACCTGCGTTTAAGACAGTCTATTGTATCTTGCAATCTAGTCGACCTCCTCATAACTGGATCTCTGTTCCTATATTTTTCCCTTCTTTGACATAGTTAATGATTTTATCTTTGGTTGGCCTCACATGTCCTCTGAATTATTTGCTGTAATTTTGTTCTGTTCTGCATTATGCTATCTGTCGACTGAGTTCCAGGTGGTGTTGCCACGTCTGTCAATCTCTGGCTGTTGTCTGTTCTTGCTGGTTTTCATTCCAAAGAACTCCCTTCAGTATGCTTTGAAGCACTGGATTAGCTTTGACAAAATCTCTTAGCTTCTGTATATCCTGGAATGTTTTGATTGCACCGTATTTGATTGACAGTTTTGCTGGATAAATGATTCTTGGTTGGCAGTTATTTTTTTTTCTTTTAGGGTATTATATATGTCTTCCCCTTGCCTTCTTGCCTACATGGTTTCTGCTGAGAAGTC
>NW_006408562.1:9280503-9282860 GCF_000296735.1 Chrysochloris asiatica | reverse complement strand
GGAGTGAAGAGGAAAGATACATGAAAGATGAAAAATCAGTCACATCTCTTCCTCCAGATGCACAGCTCTGCGGCTTCTAGTGTTGGGTCACTGCCTCGTTTGGCTGCGGCCCGGCCCTCCCTAGTTGTATCCTTTTATGTTGGGGTTTTACAGATTGTTCATACCATTTGTCTGTCAGGCCAGCCCTGCTCTTTTCTTACTGGTACACAGAAGTAAAGAGTCCCACACAAGTTAACTTTAGAACCCAGAGTCCATCGTCATAAGCAGCTGCCAAAAAATCTGGCTACTGGACCAATGGGGGTCTTCCTCTCTGTGTAGTGGGAAAGCTGTGGGCTCAATGCTGGACTCTTTTGGGGGGGTGTGCTCACCCGCCTGAAGGCATATGGGCTGGGCAGAGAAGGCATGACAGGGAAGAGGAGTAAGAAATGTGTAGAGTTCCCCTACACCTCCTTTTGCAAATGTCTCTGTGCTGTGTTTTAGCACCAGTTCTCTGTGCAGGTCAGGCTGTGGCCCCACCCTCTGAACTCAGCCCAGGTGGGATGACTGCAGAGGGAGTCCTGTGTCTGGATCAATTCCTAAATTGTGATATTTTCTTTTATACCTTGATCTTTCTATCGGTGAGTGTGGGAGACTGATGCCCTGCACCTTATGCTTAATCCAGAGCTCTGGGGCTGTTCTGTAAAAGCAGCTTCTCTGGGTTTTCAATCCCTCCCCCATGAAGCCTGTTCTACCTGCCTCTGCCTCTGCGGCCACCAAAACTGGAAGTCCAATCACAAATTCTTAAGCACCTACCTAGGGACTTCAAAAAGTTCATGGGAAAATTTCATTGTCATTTAATTCAGTTTTTCCACAAACTTATTCAAGTATATAGCAACACAAGACACCTGAGTATTGTATCAGTTGTTATATTTTTAATCCACACTACAAAGAATATATGCTATAATGTAAATAAGGGAATGCTTCAGGAGACTCATAATTAATGGAATGAGAAGATAGTATGTTTTTCCACAAAATTTGTGAAGTTTTCTCACAAACAGAAAAATTATTATTTTTTAAAGATAATAAACATACAACTTGTCTTAGGCTGGGTTCTCTAGAGAAGCAAAGCCATTGAAGCTTATATATGACTATATATGAAGAGAGTTTTTTATGAGGGAAATGGCTCACACAGTTGTACAGGTGGGCAAGTCTCTAGTCCATTGATCAGATGTTAGCCTGAAGACATCTGACTCACAGAGCTGCAAGACTGATGAACCAATATTGGCAGGACAGATGGCAAGCAGGAAGGTTGGGCAGGTAAGATGAATGACCACTGACAACTCCCAGGATACTAAGGCAATAGAGCAGGTCACTGGCTCAAGACCAAAGAACTAGTGCTCCCATGATGGGCCAGTGCAGGATCCAGACCCAGCAGAACTCAAGCAAGAGTGCTCGATGTATTGGATGCAGGCCACACCTTTGAAAAAACTTCCTTTCATTTAATTGGCTCCTCAGAGTAGACCTCATCATGGGGAATTACTATGCCTTAAATTCTAAATCACTGAGAATCCTTGCCCAGTTAAGTTGACACAAAACTTTAAATATCACACTACTTGAATTAAATCTAGTTTTTCTGTAGACTGATAGGTGTATAGAAGTGAACACTGCAAACCACAAAAAGCTAAACTATTAAGGAAAGGAAAATGAGATGATCAGCTTGAGGTACAAATACAGCATCTGATGGATATGCCTATCAGACAGCTTGCTAAGTAACAGGCAAAACAGAGCACAGGGGCTTGCTCTATTTTGCACTAAGGACACAATCCACCATTTTTCTGTCAGTGTGTCATACTGTGGTGGTTTGCATGTTACTAGGAAGCTATGCCATGAATATTTAAATACCAGCAGTGTCATCCATTTTGGACAAGTTTCAGATGAGCTTCCATATTAAGACAGACTAGGAAGAAGAAGAGGCAGATTATGTCTGAATGCGTAGCCACTGAAGACCTTATGAATAGCAGTGGAACACTGTCAGCACCAGAATATTGAATGCTGAAACATTATGAAAAGCACCAGAATATTGTCAGCTGTGGTGCCAAAAGACTGGCCCCTCAGGTTACAAGGCACTCAACATACAATTGGGGAAGAGCTGCCTACTCAAAGTAGAGTTGACCATGATGATGCAAATGGAGTAAAGCTTTGGGGGTCTTCATTTGTTGACAGGACATAATTCAAAATGAAGAGAAACAGCTGCAAAGATCCATTAATTATTAGAGCATGGGATGTATGAAGTGTGAATCCAGCAAAACTGGAAGTTGTCAAAAATGAAATGGAACATAAAGATCTATATCCTAGGCATTAGTGAGCAGAAATGGACT
>NW_006408562.1:9272821-9274130 GCF_000296735.1 Chrysochloris asiatica | reverse complement strand
TTGAAATAAGAGAGACAAGAGGAAGGGCTAGCTGGTCTGAAGTTTAGGGAGGCCTGTGAACTCCTGAGTCCATGAGCACTGTCCTAGCCACTGGGGGCTAGAATTAAGACTGAAGTGGCCAGCTAGTCTGAAGTAGAGTGAGGCTTGAGAGAACTCCCAAACTTGCAAATAATATTCATTTGACCTAGCTTGGATGGCTTGCTGACCAGAACTTGTCCAGATGCAGGTAAAGAAGTTTGATACAGGCAGCAAGCATACACTGCTACAGTTTTATGAACTAGACACCTTTGCTTATGGATATAGTTGCTCAAAATTCCAACCAAACAGGAAGGATTCGTCATATCAAGGATCAAGTTTACCTCCTCAGTACACTGCGTTGGTAGGGGCGGGCAACTGAAACACTGCCTATCAAAAATAGGGGACCATTAAGGCACAAAGTGGCTGGCTTACAAGCTTTCATGAGTGTGCTTAGTTTCAGAATGAGGGGGGGTAAGGTAGGACCCCCCCACTGAATAGTTTTCCTCTTGTCCAGATGGGTCTGGTGAAAGGGGAAAGGCTAGGATGGGTATAGGATTTTACGATTCAATAGTGAGTAATTGTTATCATGACTAATTGTCATTGTCGCAGCTGTGTATGTAGAAGATGGGAAATGGGGGAGTAGCTAATTTTTCATTCCAAGAACAAAGTATCCTGGGTCTATCAAGAGGGATGAGCATGAGTAGAACCTGGAATCCTAACCAGAAAAATGCTAACAGCAGAGATGGTGGCCTGGGTGATGACATAGAGAGGGCAGTGGAGAGCTCTAGGCCTAAGGAATGATAAAGGCTGTGTGTATGGGGAGGACATTGGCTTGCAAAAGGTGCTCTCTGGACAGTTAAACAAATATATATTTTCTGTATGGTATGTGTACATCAAAAAATAAGTACAAGGGACTAGAGGTAAACACTATTAACGGATGGTGCATGAAAGGGATTGTAATTATTGCAATGAAACAAAATATGATTTGTTGAATGTAAAACTGAAGATCTGGCCCTGTGAACTTTCACTCAATTCACAATAAAAGTTAAAAAAAAAAAAAAAAAAGTATTGGATGAGGCATTTTGGTCAAGGTTGCACTCAGATAAACAGACCTAAGTTTGTGTCCCAGTTTTGCAATTTACTCACCGGGTGATGCTAAGCAAGTTGCCCAACCTCACTATTCCTATTTCCTTATTGGGGACAATACAAGTTTCCTCATATAGTTCCTGTGAGAATTAAACTTGATAAATTTACGAACAATGTTTGCCATCTTGCAAACTATATAAGCATT
>NW_006408562.1:9262012-9272721 GCF_000296735.1 Chrysochloris asiatica | reverse complement strand
TTAGAAAACCAAAAGGGAAGAGCACACTCAGCAATTTTCAAACTGGAAATTAGAAAACAAAAAAACCCTGAAGGCTTCTATAGTCAAAATATTGAGTGATGCAAGAACCATCAAAAGAAAATGGAAGGAATACACAGAGTTACTGTACTATAAATGGTTGATTCTTAACCATTTCAAGATGCAGCATATGATAAAGAGCCATTGGCACTAAAGGTAGAAATCCAATGTGCATTGAAGGCATTGGAAAAGAACAAGGCTCCAGAAATTGATGGAATAGCAAAATTTGGAAATCATCAGACAATATCATTAATATTACATGGAAGTAAACTTTTACCAAAAATATTTTTTAAATGGCAGCAACATTAAATTGACAGGAAACTGCCAGAGGCCCAAGCTAGAGTCAGAGTAGGATGTAGAATGAGGGATATCGTTGTTGATATCAGATAGATCTTGGCTGAAAGCAGAAAATGCCAAAAAGATGTTCACCTGTTTCTTTACTGACTATGCAAAGTGTTTGAACTATGTAAATCATTACAGACTATGGAGAACATTGTAAAGAATGTGTATCTTAGTACACTGAATTGTACTCATGAGGAACCTGTATATAGACCAAGAAGCAGTCATTCGAATGGAACATGAGTAAACTGAATGGTTCAAATTTAAGAAAAGTGTGTGCCAGGATAGTATTCTTTCATCATACTTATTCAATCTGAATGCTGAGTAAATAATCCCAGAAGCTGTATTATATGAAGGAGAACATGATATCAGAACTGGAGGAAGACTTGCTAACAACCTGCAATATGTGTAGAATACAACCTTTCTTGGTGAAAAGGAAGAAGACTTAAACTATTTATTGATGAAAATCAAAGACAATAGTCTTCAGTAAGTGTTGCACTTCAATGTAAAGAAAACAAAAATCCTCACCATTAAGTAACATAAGACTGCTGGTATGGCACTGTATTATAAGCATTGGACCACAATGTCAGTTTGAACAGCAAGGTCAGTGTTTCAAACCCATCAGTTCCTCCTCAAAAAATGTATACAGGGCCACTGTAAGCCAGAACCTACTCAACAGCATTGACAACAACAACAAGTAACATAAGTTGTTGTTAAGTGCCGTTGAGTTGGTTCCGACCCATAGCGACCCTGTATAGGGTTTCCAAGGAGTGGCTGGTGAGCTTGAAATGCTGACTTTGTAGTTCAAAGCAATTTGGCAGCACAGCACATTAAACTAGGATTCCATAAATGGAGAAAACATTGAAGTTGTCTAGAGACTCTCTCTTTTTTTGGCATTTTTGAATCAACACTCATGATAGCAGCAGTTAAGAATTCAAATGACATATTGCACTAGGCCAATCTGCTGCAGAAGACCTATTTAAAGTGTTCAAGAGCAAAGATATCAGTTTCAGGAGTAAGGTACAGCTGATGCAAGCCATGGTATTTTCAATAGCCTCATATGCATATGAAAGTTGGACAATGAATAAGGAAGACTGTAGAAGAATTAGTGTGTTGGAGAATATGGTGTTGGAGAATAGTAAAAGTACCATGGACTGCCAGAAAAAAAAACAAATCTGTGTTGGAGGAAGTATAGCCAGAGTGCTCCTTAGAATCCAGGAGGGCTATAATTCGCCTCTCATACTTCGGACATATTATCAGTATGGACTAGTCCCTGGGTAAGGACATGATGCTAGGTAAAGTTGAAGGTTAGTGAAAAAGAGGAAGATCCCCAATAAGATGGATTGACACAGTGGCAGCAGCAGTGGGCTCAAGTCTAGCAATGATTGTAAGGATGAACAGCACCAGGTAGTGTTTCTGTTATTCATAATGTCACTATGAGTTGTAACCTGTTCTACAACATCTAGCAACAACAACAATGGGTGATATATTGTATGATGCAGGAAACATCAAAGAAGTTGGAAGGAATACACAGAGTCACTGTATCAAATAGAATTGGCCGATATTCAACTATTTCAAGAGGTACCCTATAAGGGACTAGGGGAAGGCTGCACTAAAGACTTAGGAGGTCAAGGAAAACATGGCTGCTTGGTGAAAAACAAGGCTCCAGGAATCGACAGACTACAAATTGAAATCTGCAAAAAAACATACATAGTATCAGAGGTGCTCATTCACTTATGTCAAGTAATTTGAAGGACTGCCAGTTAGACTGCTAATAGGAAGAAATCCATATTTGTACCCATTCCAAAAATAGGTGATTCAATGGAATGTGAAAATCATTGAACAGTATCATTAACATCACATGCAGGGAACATTTTTATGAAGATAATTAAAAGATGGTTGTATCAGTACATAGACAAGGAGTTGCCAAAAATTCAAGCTGGATTCAGAAGAGGATGTGGATCAAGGGAAATTATTGCTGATATCAGATGGATCTTGACTAACAACAGAAAATATCAGAAAGATGCTAATTTGTGCTTTATTGACAATGCAAAGGCATTTGACTCTGTGGATCATAACAAACTGTGGGTAACACGACAAAGAATGAGTAATTCACAGCATTTAATTGTACTCATGAGGAACCTGTACTTAGCTCAATAAACACTAGTAGTTCAAGTAGAAAAAGAGATACTAAATAGTTTAAAATCAGGAAAGGCGTGAGTCATGATTGTGTCCTTTCACCATACTTATTCAATCTACATTGTTGTTAAGTGCCGTCAAGTTGGTTCTGACCAATAGCAACCCTGTACAGAGTTTCTGAGGAGCAGCTATTGAGCTTTTAACTGCCGACTTTGTGGTTCAAACCAACTTTGCAATCCAGGGCATTAACCTACAGCACCATGACAGGACTCAATCTGTAGGCTGAGCAAATGATCTGAGAAGCTAGATGATATGAAGAAGAATGTGACATCTCACTGGAGGAAGACTCATTAATGATGTGTAATAAGTAGAGAGTAAAGGGTTAGCAAAAAAGAACAAGACCCTCAACTAGATGTATTGACACAGTGGCTGAAACAATGGGTTCAAGCATAACAATTGTGAGGATGGCACAGAACTAGGCAATGTTTCATTCTGTAGTACATAGAGTTGGTGTGCATTGGCAATGGCTTGACAACACGTAACAGCAACAAATACAACAATAAAATGTAGATGACACAATCTTACTTGCTTTAAGCAAAGAGGGCTTGAACTACTTACTGATGAAGATCAAAGACCACAGTCTTCAGTATGGATTGCACCACAGTTTATTTATTGGCCCTCACAATATGAATTATGATGCTGGTGAAGAATATTGCAAGTATCACGGACTTCATGAAGAACAAATAAATCTGTCTCATAAGAATTCAGCCAGAATGTTCCTTAGAATTGAGGATGGTGAAATGTCATCTTTTCGACCTTGGACATATTGTCAGGAGGGACCAGTCTCTTGAGAAGCATACCATGCTTGGTAACATGGAGGGTCAGCATAAAAGAGGAGTCTGATCCTCATGAGAGCTGGATTCTTTTTGGTCTGCTCAGGGAAGAAAAGCCCTTCTGCTGGAGACCTTCAGCAGGTGCTTGAGTGGTAACATTGGCAAAAGTGTGCTTTGTGACTTTGAGCCACCCTAGGAGGAGGACAGAGAGCAGGAACTTTCTTTATTTCGATGCAGCATAGGTTAAGTTGGGATGGATATTGGCAAAGATTGCTCTGATATGTGAAACTGAGCTCCCAGGTACAAACCACAGTCTCTCATTGACACTACAAGGCAGATGCAACTTGACACTTCCATATCATATGTAGCAGTTAGCTCCTCAGTCTCACAGCACAATGATAGTGTTGTGTAAGACTGAATGCTAAGAAAGAAGGGCTGCAACATATTCAACAGTGCTGCTCTGTTGTTGGAGTAGGGTTGTGTTAGGGCTGCAGGAATGGACCCTTAGCCCAAGTTACAGTTCTATAGACTACAGGTACAGATTATGTAAAATATGCCAGTTTTAAAAAAATTGGACACTAATATAAGGAGAAAATGATGAATACTGCTGTGAGGAGGGAAAATCTCAATCCAAATCCAGTATGTGCGTAAGGGAGAAACAAGAGGGGCAAACTGAGAAGACAGAGATAAGTCATGAATTTGCAGACACCCTGACTTAGGAAATATATAAATGAATCCGTAAGAAAGGATATATATGGAGGAACACTGTGTCAAAAAATGACGTCAGATGGTTATGTCAGTGGACTTGCATAGGAACAAATAGGTTATAAGTTTGAATTATAAGGCAAAGAGCCTCATGTATCAGCAAAGAGCCTTGTGTATCAGTTTTAAAAGAGTTTCAATCTAATTCTGTGAACTGAGTAATCATGAAACATTTTTGAGTAGCAGCAGCGGTTGGAGAGTTGAATATCCAAATGCATGCCTTAACCCATTGAATCTGAAAGTTTTGTACTAAAAGACAGAGAAGTTATGCAAGAAAAGCAATGTTGAATTGGCAAGTAGGAGGATGAGGAAAATGCTGATAAGATCAAGTGGGGAACCTGCATCCTGCTGGATGCCTGGCCATACCAGAATATTTACCGATTTATTCAAAGGATCATGAACAAGACAAAGATTTGTTATTTAAAATCCTTAGGTTCTAGGATGGTTTGTTATTCAGCAAGCTGACTGATACATCAAATGCTGCGTTTGTGCATAAAGGTGTTTATCTCCCCTCTGCTCCCTTGAGGGTTTGTATTGCATTGTTCACCTCTTCAAGCCTACCAGCCTAGTTCTGGTGGAAGGAAAGGACACAGGCACCTATGAATGGATAATGTGAGTGGAAGGGCAGATCTGAAGGCAGAGGTCTAGAGTGGACCCAAGGAGAAAGGGATTAGCATTGGTCAAAGCCAAAATTTGAAGAAATAAACAACAAAAAAATTTATTTCTATGAAAAGGAAGAGATAAAAGTGGTTTTATTTTAATCATCGCTACATATCATTTATTTTTAGATGAGCAATTGAACAGCCTTTAATAGAAACAGATCTGTAATTATCATCTTATAAAGAAACTTTGTGTGACTTCCCTTGCTGACATCTATCAAAGATGTACTGGGCCACGTGCTAATGTTCAAAACACATGTGGGAGAGACAGACTGTCCTACAGAAATGTCTGTCTCCTACTATCACAAATATCAAGTCTCTTCTACTTGCCTATATTTTTCTATTTGGTCCTCTACTTTAGTAAAGGATGTGTGGGAGAAGTGCTAGGAGCTGTTTTTGAATTTTTATATGAAGCATACTAATTTTTAGATGAATTTTCTTCAGAAACACATTCCTCTTAAATATTTTTCCAGATGCTACAGTAATTCATGACCTATTTAGGAATTATTAAGCATTCCAATTATTGAAACAAATTGTGAAGACAGGCTTTCCAATATGACTTATATTTGGAGATTTTGCACATTTCTCACCCGTGACATTTACTAGTGTTTCAGACATAGTAATTTCACAGCTATGTATGAATTTTATAGCATGCTATTTACAATACAATATAAGTCACTTTAAGGATGCTTTTGTTTTTCCTCTGCAGAAAGGAAGGATAATTAATGTCACTATAAGAAAGTTTATGAAAGAAAAATATGAGTGTGGGCGTGAACTGTTTTTTTTTTCCAATATTCAGTCAAATATTCAGTCAAACCTTGGATCCAACTCAACAACACACAACAACTACAACGAAGCTGAAATTTGGGCTGTACTTGAGAATTAGGAAGAGGATGGTCCCCACATGACCTTTAGTATGTGAACCCCTTCAACAGCAAGCAGTTAAATAATGAAGAGGGGTACTAACACTTCCTTCCCACACTGCCACTACAGTAATGGATTCTACATACTTCATACAGAACTCAAATGTACCAAAGTTCCTAGCATCAGCTGAAGTGTTGTGGAAATATAGCATGTTACCTAGTCAGTCATAAATCATTCTACAGTCAAGGTAGGAAGGACTGCATGCCTCATCCTGTCTAGGCCATACAGAACAAGCTTTGGGGTTAGCTGCTTCCTCTTCTAGGACTCATGTTCCTCTGGATCACTTCTGCAACACACCAAGGTGTTGGTTAGAATGTTACCTTTCCAGTGAAGCTATCCCATTCTACCCTCTTTCCTGCATTCTTCCCCACCATACCATTCAGGAAATATTGGGATTTGTTCTTCTTACCAATAAACCCAATGAACCTTCAGTGTTCATGGAAATTTCTCACCTGTGATAGATGTCCAGAGTGAATCAGCAGGGATTCTGATATGCACACTTCTTCAAGGTCCCACATCTGCTATTCACGCCTCTCATGTAATTAGCAACTGCCATAGTATGGCACTATAGGATAAGCACTGGATTTCTAACTGCAAGGTCAGCAGTTCAAAACTCACCAGTCACTCAGAAAAGCTATACAGGGTCACTAAAAGAACCAACTCCATGGCAAACAACAACAACACCCTGCTGTATTTCTCCTTATCACACTGTGAGTCATAACCAGCCAAAGAGTAGGTGTGGGACAGTTCCACCATTTTCCTGAAAGAGGGAAGTCACAATATTGGGCTAACACTATTATCTGTATCCAGCCACCAAATATTTTTTCACTCCCTGAGCCCCTATCCATCAAGAAATATGAGAGAATGGCAGAGTAGGCAGAAAGGCTGTGCAGACCCCTATCAGTGAAAACACAGAAAACCAGATAGAACAGATTCAGACGATGCTCCCACATTCTGAACTTAGCATAAAGGGATAAATAAATGGATTGACTGCTTAATGAGAGTAAGATTTGGAACAGAAACAAGAAAGGAAGTGATTCTGATTTGGGGCAGCCAACACATCCCACTGCAAACATTTTGAATGGGAGTGAGTGCATAGAGGGTCAAAAGAGCATTCCCATTGCAGAAACCTGACAAATCTGCTGAGATAAAGGTGTATTTTTTTTTATTATTCCTTTTTCATTGTTTTCTTTTACTTGGTCTACTCATCTCCATTCTGGGAACCAGAGGAGAGACCTATATGAGTATATAACCACAGGAAAGTTTCGGTACAACATGGAAGGATCTGTACAGCATGGATCTCTGGGCATAGAATAAAAGGGGAAGGAGACAACAGGAAACGCCTACAACAGGAATTTTTTCCATAGCAAGTTTGGCCAGCCCTTGGTGGGTGCTCAGTAAGAGAAACAGCTGAATGGACCTGAGAGGAGGGGGAAAACAAACAAACAACCAAAAAAAACAACCTCGTGTTATACCACAGAGGCCCAGTGGGAACATCTTGAAATTCCTCAGGCAGCTTTGAACACAAGAGTCCATTGTTGTTGTTGTCGTTAAGTGCTGTTGGGTTGGTTCCAACACATAGAAAACCTGTATAGGATTTATAAGGAGTGACTGGTGAGCTTAAACTGCTGACCTTGCAGTTCAAACTGACTTCGAAGTCCAGCATTGAATTTGCAGTCCAGCACATTTAAACACCAAACCACAACAGGACTCTATTAGATGGTGCTAAAGTCTAATTCATATTTTCCTGCATTCCCTCTCTCCCCAGGGTTTTATGACTTTCAACTTTCATTTTTAGTCTTTATATTTTTGCACTTCTTCTATCTTGTGAGAGCATGAGTGCTCTTTGCCTCACCCAACAAGACACAGAAACTGTGTCCATACAACCAAGCTAGTATCATACCCTCTAAAATACCACTAACTGTACAAGTGCCAATACCAGTTGCTACACACCAGAGTAGTGTCTACAGCCAACACCTTCTAAAAATACTGTGAATGGAGCTGTAAGAGCAGTGAACAGAGAAGCCCATCTCCAGATAACATCTACCAGGAGGCAATTGGAGAGTATTTAAGAACATACCAACATACATTCATCTAATTAATACAAATACAACATCTAATGCCTGAAAAAGCAGGAGAAAATTTCTACTCAGGAACAGAAACAAGAAAGAATAGCTCAAACAAACAAACAAGAGGAAGAGCTAGACTTTGTATGGGAGGGAGAAGAGAATTTGGAATTACCTGAAAAAGAACTCAGGAGAGTGATACTAAGGTGCATCCAAATGGTCCATAGAAACATCAAGGAAATTAAGGAAGTCAGAAAAGTGTGACAGGAACAATCAAACAAAACAGATAATATAGCATTGGAGACAATACAAAATTTGCAAAAAGAGGTCCAGATGATCAATACTAAAACATCAGAAATGGACAATATGCTGAAAGGGCAAAGAAATAGAATGAAGAAATGGAATCCAGAATCCATGAGCTTGAAGACAAATCTATCAATACTGCTAAGATAGAAGAACAAGCAGAAAAAAGAATGAAAAAAAAAAAAATCAGAACAAAGTCTAATATTCAACATGAAAAGGAAGAACTTATGGATTGATTGAAATTTCAAAATAGGAAGAGACTAAGAAAACCACAGAAGAGAAGAGCTGCTGGGAGAAAATTTCCCTAATATCTTGAAAGACAAGAAGATAAGCATTCAAGAAGCTGAACAAACCCCAGGCAGTATAGACCCCATAAGAAAATCACCAAGACATATCAGATTCAAACTCTCTGAGATCAAAGACGAGATAGTTTCCTAAGATGCAGCTAAGGAAAAAAGAAGCTTTACCTACAAAAGAAAGCCAGTAAGACTAAGCTCTGATTTCTCAGCAGAAGCCATGCAGGCAAGAAGGCAATGGGGAGAAATATACAAAATTCTGAAGGAAAAAAACTGTTAACCAATAATCCTACCCAGCAAATCTGCCAATCAAATATGAATGATGGTGAAATCAGAACATTTCAGGATAAACAGAAATTAAGAGACTTCTGTAAAAGTCAAGCCTGTGCTACAAAACAAACTAAAGGGAGTTCTTTGGACTGAGAACCAACAAGAATAGACAACAACCAGAGATTGACATAAATGGCAACACCACACAAAACTCAGTTGAGAGATGGAAGAGTTCAGAGCAAAACAAAACTGCAAAAATGAATTAGGGAATTCAGTCTATGATCAGGACAATTACAGTGCAAAAGAAGGGAAAGTATAGTAACAGAGATGCAAGTGGGGAGGAGATCAAGTAGATTTCAGGATAAAGCAGACTGTTTAAAAGTGAGAAAGAAATTAATATAGAATAAACTCAAAGTAACTTAATACATCTCCAGAACATATCAAGAAAAGGAAAATCCAAGATTATGGAAAACATTAAAACTATGAAGAAATTGACAAGAAAAAAAAAAAGAAAACTCAGCACAGGAAAGCTTGCAGAACAAAGAAACCAGCAACACCACACACACAAAAAAAACTGCATAATGACAGCAATTAATCCATTATTGTTGTTGTTAAGTGCCGTTGAGTTGATTCTGACCCATAGTGGCCATGTTTAGGGTTTCCAAGGAGCACCTGGTGAGCTTGAACCGCCAACCTTGTGATTCAAACTTCTTTGAAATGTGGCACATTAACCCACAGCACCACACCAGGACTCCTATCAATAATTATGAAGTCCTGGTGTGGCGCTGTAGGTAAATGCGCTGGACTGCAAAGTTGGCTTGAATAGCAAGGTCAGCGGTTCAAGCTCACCAGCCGCTCCTAGGAAACCCATTACAGGGTTGTTATGGGTCAGAAGTGACTCCATGGCACACCACCACCACCAGCAGTACTACTTTCAAAAAAGGACAGAACCAGAAAGAAATTCAACAACACAATCAAACAACTTGACCTCATAGATTTGTACAGAGCACTCAACTCAACAATAGCACAATACACATTCTTTAGAATATTCTGGAGAATAGACTGTGTGTTAGACCACGAGCAAGTCTCAAAAAATTTAAATACATGAAAATACTACAAACATCTTCTCAGTTCACAATGCTATAAAATTAGAAATCAACAATGGAGAGATCAAGGAAATAAAGTCAAAAACCTGTAAATTGAATATTACACTGCTTAAAAGCTACTGGGTATTAGAACAAGTGAAATTAAAATATTCCTGGGAACAAATTAGAATGAAAATATGGTATATCAAAACCTTTACAACACAGAAAAAACAGTGTTAAGAGGACAATTCACAGCAAATAAAATGCACACATCCAAAAAGAACCAAAATCAATACATTAACACAACATCTACAACAATTAGAAAAAGACCAACAAAGTATAATCACCAAAAGAAAAGAAATAATAAAGATTAGAGCAGAAATAAATGAGAAAACAGAAAAACTATAAAAAGCATCAACAAGACAAAAAGCTGGTTCTTTGACAAACCATTGACAAATCTAACAAAAGAAAACATGCATAAGAAACCACAGGAGTGAAGTCACAACAGAACCAATGGAAATAAAAAGGATAAAAACAGAATACTATGAAGAGTTGTACTCCAACAAATTTGAATATATAAAGGAAATGGATATTTTTAGAAAACAATGACCTACTGAAACAAACAGAGTGAAGTAGAAAACATGAACACACTTATAACAAGAGACGCAATTGATCAGATCATCAAAAATTTCCCAGACAATAAAAGTCCAGGCCCAGATGGCTTCACTGGTGAATTTTATCAAACATTCAAAGAAGAGCTGACATCAGTTCTAGTCACACTAATTCAGAATGTAGAAAAGGATGGAAAAACTTCCTAATACATTTTATGAAGCAAGCATAATACTCATATCAAAACCAGGCAAGTGCATCACTAATAAAAGTATAGACCAGTATCCCTCCTGTAAGGAGCTCTGGTAGCGTAGTGGTTACGAATCGGGCTGCGAACCTTAAGGTCAGCGGTTCAAAACTACCAGCC
>NW_006408562.1:9242885-9258761 GCF_000296735.1 Chrysochloris asiatica | reverse complement strand
CTTTATATTAATTAAAACATTTATAAATAATGGCCTTAGTAAGAAACTTTGGTGGCACAGTGGTTAAGTGTGTGGCTGCTAACCGAAAGGTTGACGGTTCAAACCCACCAGTTTTCTGCAGGAGGACATGGTAGCATTCCATTCCCATAAGGATATACACCCTTAGGAACCCTGTGGGGTAGTTCAACTCTATCCTAAAGTGTCTCTCTGAGTCAGATTCAACTAGGTGGTGATGGGCTTTATGGGTAATGGTATTAGTCTATTATATGTCTACTAACTGGCCTACCTTAAGTTTGTCAGGAAAATGACTAAATAAGCAAATCTCTGCTCTACACAAAAAGAAAAAGATAAGGAGGCCTCAAAAAATTCATCAAAAAATGCAATTAAAAGAGCTGGCAGCCAGGAGGCAGACTTGCAGAATGTGCCCTTTGGTGGTGTAAATTATTATATAGGTGTGAGTGTTTAAGAAAAAAAAAAAGCTAAAATGAATAGAAAGAAATACTGTTAACTGATGGATGGGATTATAATCATTGTAATGAAACAAAGTATATGATTTGTTGAATGTAAAACTGATGATCTGCCCTGTAAACTTTCACTCAATTCATAATAAAAACTTTAGACTCAGAAAAAAAAGAAAAAAAAAAAAGATAATGGGAACTTTTTGAAACTCCCTCATGCATTCATCCCGTCCTTGAATGGGGCAACAAACCAAAGGACAGATGAGTCGCAGAGCTAATTCAAAGTCATCATCTTGTGTGCTTGTCTCTAAATCATACCTGGTCTCAGCTCTCCCTAGTGCACCAATCCATAAACTAAAAGCAAAAGTCATCTAAGCTCCCTCTACCTAACACGTGCAATTGGCCAGGGCCACCACAGTCTCCAGTCGCTTTGTTGTTTATTTTCATTATATAAATTAACCAATTTCTATAATGGTAAATAACAGGCTAGAGAGGTTTCAAATGATGGAACTTCTGCTGATCTTTCAATTCCTTCAGTTTTCGGATGGTGGACTTTTTGGTGACTTCAGAGGTGGTGCTGTAGGTCCAGACAACACCAGCCACTGTTTTCGTGGAGGAACCACAGTGCCAGATTCCCATAGTTCACCACTTCATTTTGGTGTTGCCGCAGAAGGAGCAAGTATATTTAGCATTTTGGCTGATTTCAATTTTCTTCACCATTTTCCTGAGGGAGGCACCATAATTGGCCACATATTTACCCACAATTCTGACCTCCTTGGTTTTAGTCATCTCGCTACAACATAGCACCAAGCCCAGAGAACTTGCTTCATTGTTGTTAAGTGCCCTGTCGTCAGTTCCAACACCCTGTATAGGTTTATTGAGGAGTGGCTGGTGAGTTTGCACTACTGACCTTGTGGTTCAAACTGACCTGTGATCCAGTGATTCTCCAACAGCACCACACCTGGACTCTAGTCGCTCATCTGCAGCAATTCTGGAACCCTCTGAACCAATCATGCAGAGTCTTGTCTCCAGGATGGGGAGTCCTCTTTGTGAAGGCTCCAGTTCTGGTCTCAAGTTGGCTCCTTGCCTCTGCTGTATGTGCCAGTGCCCTCCACCCTTCCCTCTCTCTTTCTCTCTCGATCCCACCTTCCTTTGCTTCCCCTCTCTCCTTTTCTCCTCCCTTCCACACTTCCTTCCTTTCTGTCAATTTTACTCTCCCTCTCTGAAGTTAGTGGGCAGTGGTGTCCTGGCAGTGCAGTGGCTAAGTACTTGGCTGATAGCTGAATGGCCAGTAGTTCAAACCCACCAAACTCTCTGCAGGAGAAACAGTTTGTTTCCCTAACTATTTAGAACACATATGTAGCAGTTCTAGTGTTTCATTATGAGTCAGAGTTAACTCAGTAGGAATGGGGTTTATGTGCTTCATTGGTCCATTTTATACCTACCATGGTTTGAGTCCTGACCAATGCACCTTGTATGCAGCCACCATGCATCTATCCAGGGAAGCTTGCATATTGCTATGACGCTGAACAGACTTCAGCCAGGAGGTTTACTTCTGAAAATCAGCCAATGAAAACCCTGTGGTTTGTAATGAACTGAGCATGCTCACAGTGAAGGACTGAGCAGTGTTTTGTTCATTGTGCATGGGGTCATCATAAATGTGAGGCCAACTCAAAGCAGCTAAAAATGACAATTCTTAGACTAAGAGTAGGTGCCTTTAGCCTACCAGGTTTTATCCTAATTGTCACATTTAGTCTTTTTTTCCTTCAGTCACATCTGTGCAATGAAAGATTTTACAGAGTGACAGCTTAGCCCATTTAGCAACGGCTTAAGTATCTCTGCAAAGCTGACGTTTAGTAGGCTTTTGACACTCACAGTATTTCTTAATATTGCTACTTTGCTGACAGGGATAGGGACATCTGCCTCTTCCAGCACTACGACCTGCTTTCAAATTGACCAACTGAGATCATTCTTCTTGCAATAACTTACATAGTAGTCAGTTGAACACACTGAATAGTAACCAATACATGCCAGTTAACATTCTTCATCCAATCTCAACACAAAGAGTAACAAGACACACCTTAGACAAATGCCCTGTCTTCCAAGTTATTACAGGTAAGTTTACCACACAGTTCACCCACGCTTAACACATGCCAATATGCTCCCAACCTCCAATCCCATACGACTATTTCTTGAGTCAACAACAAGGAACCCTGTGATAAAAGTTGTTAAAAGCTCTGGTGTTAACCAAAAATCTGGTAGTTTGAACTTACCAGCCACTTCATGAGAGAAAGATGTGACCATCTGCTTCCCTAAAGATTAAAACCTTAAGAACCCTGTGGAGTAGGTTTGTTGAATCAGAACTGACTTGATAGCAGTGTGGTTTTGGTTTACGTGGTTTTGTCTCAGCACTCTTTAAAACACATTTTTGTATCTGTCAGCAAATGCTGGGGTATACTGCAAGGAATGATAACTCTCACTTGCTCGCAGACCCTCCGGCTCTGTTTGCCCATTGGTACGGAGCCTGGAGCCTGCCATTGAGAGGCCGGTGCACGTGTGCTGGAAGGTAGTGAGGAGTCAGAAGCCATTATTCTCCAGAGATGAGATTTCAGGCAGACCTTCCTGGAGAATGAGGTTGGTGGTTACACATCAGACTGCTAACTTCAGGGTCAGCAGTTTGAAACTACCAGCTGTTCCACAGGACAAAGATAAGGCTTTCTGCTCCTGTAAAGATTTATAGCCTCAGAAACTCTATACAGGGTGTTTGTGAGTTGGAACCGACTCCATGGTACATAACCACCACCACCACACACCTACTGGGAGTCCTGTTGTGGCATTATAGGCTAATGCGCTGGACTATAAACCCAAGGTCGGCAGTTCAGGCTCATCAGCTGCTCCTCAGAAACCCTATGCAGGGTCACTATGGGTCAGAGCCGATTCAATGACATGTAACAACAACAATAAATCTTTAGGAGTCCTGGTGTGTCACTGTGAGTTAATACACTAGATTTCAAGGTCTGTTTGAACCACAAGGTCAGTGGTTGAAGTCCATCAGTCACTCAGAAACTCTAAACAGGGTTACTATGGGTCGGAACTAACTTGACAGTACTTAACAACAATACATTTACTATAGCAGCACAGCCTCCCCAAGGCCCTGGGAGGGCTCCCATGCAAACCTGCTTTAACTCTGCTCCTCTGGCATCATCGTCCTCCTCACTCAATCTTTGCACAAACCTTAGAATCCCTGTACTACAGATACTTCTACTGTGAATACTAGGCAGATATTGCTGTTTATAACTGGAACTCTACCTGATGCAGCAGCCTTATTTTTATGCATAGTATATAGGACTATGGAGTCCTGGTGTGGCGCTGTGAGAGAATGCACCAGACTGCAAAGTCATTTGAACTGCAAGGTCGGTGTTTCAAGCTCACCAGCTGTTCCTTGGAAACCCTATACAGGGTTGCTATGAGTCAGAGCTGACTCGACGGCACTTCACAACATAGCGGACTATCAGATGTACTGCAGGTTTCACCTTAACTATTTCTTTAGTGCCCATCCTCCTGACTAGGATGTAAATTTCCCAAGGTCAGGGGTTGTGCTGATTGGCACAGTGCTGGGTATCCAATGTCTCCAATACCCTGTATCTTCAGTACACCAAATCAGTGATGAGAAAATGGATACGGTAATCAAAAGTGGAAGCCAGTCAGCTAAACTTCTATCTCAGAAAGTTTCTAAACCAAATATTCTATAGAAAGGATAAATACTGGATTTGGTTGAGAATAACTGAACTCATACTCACAAAATAGAAAACTTAAAAATCTAAGACATAACAGAAACTATGGAAGACCTAAAATCCCAAATAGCCTCTTAATCCTGTGAATCTGATGATGTCCCTACAGATTGTGATGGCAGGAATGGCGTTTGTGGTGTCTAGTCTAGATTCAGATCTCTAGTCCAATGTGACATCAGTCCCATCCTAGCATCCAGTGGTCATGCCACAGAGGTTCTTCCTCTGAAGGGCGAGTACTGGAAACTTTCCTAACCTCAGAATTTGCCTCCATAACTGAGTCCTTCAGACTTCCTCTGTAGTTGTTTGTTGTAGCCTGTTTATTTCTCCTTTTGGGGGTGGTAAGGAGGGAGAGAAGAGAATTATGTTGTTTGAGGATGCTCATGACTAGAAAATAAAATAGTTATTATCACACAAGCTAATGTTTTTGGACTACTTACTCTATGCCAGTCATTCTCCTTTGTCTTTGCAACACTTTAGAAGGTGAGTACTACTAGATTTTTAAAGTACTGAGGCTACCAAAGTTTGGATGTGTGAATGCAAGGTCTACAACTACATTTTCAGTTATATTTTTCTGTGTTTCCAGTGAGTTCCTCAAGTGCTTTTTACTGCAATTTAAGATTTACAAAGCATTTCTAAATATGTTATCATACTATTGGAATCCTGGTGTGTCGCTGTAGGATAAACAATGGACAGCTAATCACACAGCCCGTAATTCAAACCCACCAAATGCTCCTCAGAAACTCTATACAAGGTAGCTATGAGTCAGAACCAACTCCACAGTACTTAACAACAACAATCACAGTACCACTAATATCAACATCTGTCTAATGTCTCCCATGATAAGCGAAGCATGGTGTTAAGTACTCAAGTAAATGTGAGCAGGGAAATGTTTATGTGAAGGAAAACCAACTCTTGATAAAGAATCAAAGCAGCTAGGAAATTCATTAATAGACCTGCCTTCTCCTTGTGATTTATTTCAGGAATATCAAATTGATATATTTTTTGCTCAGACCTGGACAGATAGCCGTCTTCGATTCAACAGTACAATGAAAATCATTACCCTGAATAGCAACATGGTGGGGCTGATATGGATCCCAGATACTATCTTCCGCAATTCGAAGACTGCAGAGGCCCACTGGATCACCACACCCAACCAGCTTCTCAGAATATGGAATGATGGGAAAATCCTTTACACTTTAAGGTAAGATACTATGTGTAACTTTAATTACTCACAGTTTAATTTTGGGTTCTAGATTTAGAACACTATAGGGATGATTTCATCATTAAAACATACTATAACACAACCTGAAAAACATGCTTCTAATATCAGATGCATAAACATTAAGGAATGCAAATTATCTATAACTGATATAAATTCATTCATTCATCAGAATCTATCTCTTCTGAAAGTAGTCTGTACCAATGATCTTTATTAATGTTATTGCTAGCAGTTGTTCTGATTCATAGCCACCCTATGCACAACAAAACAAAATACAGCCCTACCTGTGCTAGTCTCACAATGGTTACTATACTTGAACCCATTGTAACTGCCACTGTGCCAATACATCTTGTTGGGGGTCTTCCTGGTTTTTGCTGACTCTCCACTTTGCCAAGCATGATGCCCTTCTCCAGAAACTCTGGTCTCTCCTGATAACATTTCTGAAGTATGAGAGATGCAATCTCACCATCTAGGTTTCAAAGGAGCATCTGGCTGTGTTTCTTTTAATACACATTTATTTGTTTTCCTGACAGTCCATGGTAGTTTCAACATTCTTCTCCAGCACTAGAACTCAAATACATTAGCTCTTTGGTCTTCCTTATTCACTGACAAACTTTCTCAAGCCTATTAGACTTTGAAGATATCATGGCTTGGGTCAGGTACACCTTGGTCCTTAAACTGATGTCTTTGCTTTTGAACACTTTAAAGAGGTCTTGTGCATCGGATTTGTTAATGCAGTATTTTGCTTGATTTCTTGACTCCTGCTTCCATGAGTGTGGATTGTGGATATGATAAATTGAAGTATTTGAAAACTCCAGGTGTTGCTCTGTAGGATCAGCACTGGACTGTGAACTACAAGGTTGGCAGTTCAAACCCACCAGGCTGCTCCTCAGAAGCCCTATACAGGGTTGCTATGAGTCAGAAACGACTCGACGGCACTTAACATCATGATGTTATTTATTGGTTTAGTTGTGAGGGGTTTCCTTTTCGTTTCATTTATGTGTAACCCATACTAAAGTCTGTAGTCTTTGATCTTTATTCTTCATTAGTAAATATTTTATGTTCTCTTAACTTCCACAGAGCAAGGTTGTTTCATCTGCATATCACAGGTTGTTAATGAGTCTTCCTCCAATGTTGATGCCACATACTTTGTCATATAATATTTCCTCAGATTATTTGCTCATCATACAGATTGGATAACTTATAGTGAAATAATACAACCCTGGCACACTGCTTTCTTGATATTAAACCACTCAGTATCCCTGTGTTCCATTCAAAGGATTGCCTCTTGGTCTATGTACAGATTCCTCATGAAATGAGCAAAGTGTGGAATGCTGATTCTTCAAAATGTTATCCATAGATTGTCGTGGCCCACACAGTTGAAAGCCTTTGCATAGTCAATAAAACACAAGTAAACATATTTCTGGTATTCTCTGCTTTCATCCAAGGTCCATCTGAAAGTTAGCAATGATATCCCTTATCCCATGTACTTTTCTGAATACAGCTTGAATTTCTGGTAGTTACCTGGCGATGTTGCAGTCATTTTTAAATTACCTGTAGCAAAATTTTATTTTCATGTGCTATTAATGATATTGTTTGATGATTTCCGTATTCCACTGGGTCACCTCTCTTTGGAATTGGTACAAATTGGATCTCTTCCAAGCTGTTGGCCAGGTAGCTACCTTCGGAATTTCTTGGCATAGATGAGTGAGTTCCTCAAGTGCTTCATCAGTTTATTGAAAGATTTTAATCTGTATTCCATCAATTCCTGAAATCTTGTTTTTCTTCCAATGCCTTCAGTGCAGCTTTGGCTTCTTTCTTCAGTACCATTGGCTCTTTATCGCTCGCTACTTCTTTACATGGTTATATACATTTAACCATTTATGGATTCAGTGACTCTGTGCATTCATCTTTTTTTCCCTTTAATCTTCTTTTGATTCTTTCTGCATCATTCAATATTTTGCCCATAGAATCCTTCAATATTATAAAGTCAATGCTTAAATTTTTTAAGTTCTTTCAACTTGAGAAATGCTAATCATTTTCTTGCCATTTCTTTTTCTAACTCGAGGGATATGCAGATTTCATTATAATACTTGACTTTGTCTTCTCTACCTGTCCTTTAAAGGAGCTCTGGTAGCAAAGTGGTTACAAATCGGGCTGCGAACCTTAAGGCCAGCAGTTCAAAACTACCAGCTGCTCCGCTGGAGAAAGATGAAGCGTTCTGCTCCCGTAAAGATTGACAGTCTCAGAAACCCTGTACAGGGTCATTATGAGTCAGAACCAACTCAACAGTAGTTAACAACAACAACAAACCTGTCCTTTAAAGTTTTCTGATCAGTTCTCCATACTTTCTCCTAGTGGCTTTTGCATCTCTTTGCTGAAGAACTCCTGGTGTGATGTTATAGGATCAGCACAGCAAACCACAGGGTTAACAGTTCAAATCCACCAGTTACTCCTCGGAAACTCTATGGTGATAGTAATGTGCTGTGGAATTGGTTCCAACTCATAGAGAACCTGTATAGGATTTCCAAAGCTATAAATCTTTATGGGAGCAGAAAGTCTTATCTTTCTCCCAAGGAACCACTGGTAGTTTTGAACCGACCATGAAATTAGCAGCCCAACTCGTAATCACTACACTACCAGAGCACCTTTGAAAACCCTATACAAGATCGCAATGAATCAGAACTAACTTGACTGCACGTGACAACATCAATGCTGGAGAACAAGTTTGAGAGTGTCTTCTGACTTCCATTTTGACCTTCTCTTTCTTTCCTTTTTTTTTTTTTTTTTTTTTTGCTGAAAAGTGTATTTATTATATAAATGTGAATTCTATAGTGACTTATTAAAGTATTAACATGAGCTGATACCCTGTTAACAATTAGGAAACAAACAAAACTTTTCACATTACTTTCAAAATCTCAGCATCATTTCTTATTTGCTTGAAGAACTATATACCTCAATATTTCCTTTCATCTCCATTCATATGTCTTTTATATTTGGTTGTTTGCCACACTTGTTTTAACAAGAACTTGATAATATAACAAGATTGGGTTAATTTCTGCATAAATTTTCCACATAGGTTTGTTGCATTTTTAGCTAGAATTCTCCCAAGTTCTGTGGAACCAGTCGTCTTGCCATATGTACTTTGGTTGTCAAACAGGACACTTAGCAAGAGAATGGAGGTTAATAAATCAATACCTATGTATCTGTAATCTTCAAAATAGAAGATATTTGTTAGATATTATAAAGATGAAGGTATAAAGAGTAGAAAGAACACTAGACTAGGTATTTTGTAGATCATAAACCTAGCTAACCTTGATAGATCTTCCAATTAAGTAACATCTAAGATTTCCATTCATTCTAATTCTAGCTCACTGTGTTCCTCCCATAGGCCTTCTTTCCATCCTTTGATAATTCAGAGTTCTTGGAGTGTTTATTCCATTTCCCAGTCACCACTCACTCAAGTCTCAGAGTGCCCCCTTAGAGGAAAAAATTTGAATACTTATCTGCAGTGATTAGCACAGTCATATTTACTCTTATTACGTGTGTAAGTGTCTGAAATGAACTTCAACCTTCACTTAGGATTGGTTCAACTAAAGTCTATCTCATGTCAGTAGAAGCTAAGCTTTCGGAGGGTGGTGTTGTTGTTAAGCGCCATTGAGTCAGTTCTGACTCATAGTGACCCTGTATAGGGTTTCTGAGGCTATAAATCTTTATGGGAGCAGAAAGCCTCATCTTTCTCCCGTGGAACTGCTGGTAGTTTCGAACTGCTGACCATGAGGCTAGCAGCCCAACTCATAACCACTAGGTAGAGCTGAATAATAGAAGCTTCACTGTGGGTAGTCAATACTTACTTGTTGAATAAATAATTATGACATTATTAACTTACAACATGTTTAGAGAATCAAACAGTGACAAAAATTCCTCTCATTTCTATATTTTTAGAATACAAACTCAGTTTTATCTGTCATGTATGAAGGAAGGCTGGCATGCCTGTTAAAACACTAGCTTATATAGAGGAAGTGGGTTTTTTCAAGATCACACTGATAGTACATAAATAGTGAAGCTGGAATGGGTGTTCAGAACTTAAACATACAATGGGCCTTTTACTGCAGTAAATAGACATGAGCACTTTATGTCCTTGATACTTAACTTTGTTTCACAATCTTAGAACATTGGATATGTTGGCGGAACTATATGGAGCATGATTTATTGTTGTACTGATCGACGATGCAGAATTGAGAATGGAAGCAGTCAATACCCAGTGGTATCAGGGGTTTAGTCAGATTGGAAGACGTTGCTACAGAAAGGATGCAGTACTTCTTAGGAGTTGGTATGAGGTCTTATGCACAATCAGTAAGGTATGTTGGTGATACTGGACACTTGTAGGAATCTCTGAAAGATGGTATTTAGTCACCCTTTGTTATTAATGCTGGTATCCACATGGACTGGTGTTTGTATTGTGAGGTTCATTTCTGGGGAGTCTTGAAATAATAGTGTAACTTGCTGATACTGGGCAGGTATGAAACTAGATATTCTGTCTTCTTGTAGGGAAGCATTGTAAAAAAAAAAAAAAAAAAAGGTGTTTCATTTTCCTTGCTATAGTTAATTGTATTGATGTGGTGTTCTGGAATATGTCATCCTTACATGAAGTTAGCATATTGAAAATTCAGTCACTGGTATTTGCAGAAGCAGCAGTAGGTATGTGACTTAGAAGTTGGCGGTGGATTTGATCCTGATGGAGTGACTGCAGTCGTAGAAGTTGGTGGTGGATTTGATTCTGGTGGTGACTGGCATAAACCTAGGAAGACCTGTTGATGTCTGTAAGGTTAGGAAGGTGACATCAGACAACAGCTTATCAATCTTTATATTCAAAGATTTTAAGCTTACGTTAAGAGCTGGGACAATAGCTATAATGTTATCAAAGTCTTCTTTAATATCACTTCTAATATTTCTAATTTGATGGTCTTTGGAGACATCAGAATCCTTGGGCCCTAGTTCCTCACTGTCTCTATTTGCATTCTTCATGCTGCTCACGGGTCCTTCACAGGTCATACTACCTGGCTCTGTTACTATATTTGGTGCTGCAAGTGCCATTTCTTGGCTTTCCAAAGATAGAGGTAAATCCTTCAGCACTGTGGGTTCTGTTGACATTATTAGTTCTTAATAAGTTGTAAATCTTCTTAGAACTTCGCTGAATGCTCCAAAATGAGACCTTTTTAATTGTATTTGTTAATAGTAGACCTTCACATACAGCATTGGCTCTTAAAGCCACATCACTCCGTCTTTAGTCTTCAGTCTTCACCAACTCACTAAAACGCTCTCGTTGCAGTCACAGACTCCTCCAGTTTCCAACCCCAAAAGGGATTTCTCAGTCTTCGCTTCTTCTTTCCTGTCTTTCTAATGCCTTTTTATACTTTCTTTCTGTATGATGTTCTTGATGTCATCCCATCAAGCTCTTCTGGTCTTTAGTCATTAGTGTCTAATGTATCAAACATTTTATTGAGATGGTCTCTAAATTCAGATTATATACATTTAAGGTCAAATTTTGGCTCTTGCAGACTTATTTTAATGTTCTTCAGCTTTATTCTGTGCTTGCATATAGACAATTGATTATCTGTTCAACAGTTGGCCCCTCTCTCATTTTCACTGATGATGTTGTGCTTTTCTACCTTCTTTTCCTATAGATGTAGAAATTTGGCTCCTGTGTATTCTATCTAGTGAAGTCCATGCATGTAATCACCTTATATTGCTGTTGAAAACAGGTATTTGCAATGAAAAGTCATTGGTCTTGCAAAATTCCATCATGTGAACTCCAGCATCATTTGTATCACCAAGGACATATCTTCCAATTTCTTATCGTTCCTTTTGTTTCCAACCTTACCGTTCCAATCAACAGTAATTATCAATACTTACTGACTTTATATTTGGCCAACTCCAATCTGAAGAAGTTGGCAGAATTCTTCAATTTCATCATCACTGGATTTGGTGCTTGGTACCTATATTTAAGTAATAATGCTATTAACTGGGTTTCTTTGTAAGCATATGGATAGTATCACTAACAGCATTGTACTTCAAGGTAGATCTTGAAATATTCTTTTTGATGATGAATACAATACCATTCATTTTCAATTTGTCATCCCCAGCATATTTTATGAAGGTCAGATTCAAAATAGCCAGTACCTCTCCATCGCCACTCACAAAAGCCTAGGAAGTCGATCTTTATGCATTCCATTTAATTTTTGACAACTTCCAATTTTTCTAGATTCTTACTTCATACATTCCATGTTCTTATTATTAATAGATATTTGGAGTTGTTTCTCCTTATTTTGAGTTGTGCCCAGTCAGCAAATGAAGGTCCTGAATGCTTACTCCATTCACATCATCATGGTTAACTCTTCTTTAAGGAGTCAGTTATATTTTGAGTACCTACCAACCTGAGGGGCTCATCTTCTGGCACTATAGCTGACAATGATCTGGTACTATTCAAAATGTTTTCATCTTCTGGAAGTATATCTAATAACATTCCACTGTTATTCATAAGGTTTTCGGTGAGTAAGCATTTAGATGTAGTCCACCTCTCTTTCTTCCTAATCTGTTTTAGTCTCAAATCTCCACTGAAACCCTGTCCCACCATGGGTGATCCTGCTGGTATTCAAAATACCAATGTCATAGCTTCTAACATCATAGCAACATGCACACCACCACAGTGTGACAAACTCACAGACAAGTGGTGTCTTTTATTGTCTATTATCTATCAATCATCAACTAAGAAAATAAAGATGTTTTGGAGAATTAATTAACAAAAGAAATTATAATCAAATTTGCAACCATGGCAGGGGGAAAGGTGCACATTTCCTAATGCATCACAAGTGGCAGTGGTCGGTGCCATGTGATGATTCTGACTGGACACAGGCAGTGCTAGCACATTGCATTGGGAGCTCATTTTGGTCCTCATGGAGACCCTGCAAGGGAAGAGAAGCTGTTTCATAGAAGAGACATGACTTATTCAGAATCACCATTGGGAACTAGTGTTACCTGAATGTGGATCTAGGTATATTTTTCTCAACTGTCTTTTAGCTTAGAGCACTTGAGTTGAGTTGACCACTGACTCTCGGTTTGGACCCACCATTACAGGACCCCGAGGCACTGAGTGCCCACCATAGTCCCTTTACCTGCCCAGCCTCAACATCAGGAACCCTGGCCCCCAGCAGTGTCACTGTGAGTCAATACTCTGAGATTCAGAGTACTGGTGTGGTTCCATAGGGTAAGCACTTGACCCCAAGCTTGGTTTGAACTACAAGGTCAGAGGTTCAAACTCACCAGCCGCTCCTCAGAAACCTTTTACAGGGTCACTATGAATCTGAACTGACTCAACGGCACTTAACAAAAACAACAACTCAGAGACTCCTGGAAGTCCAGCTGTCAGATATGTGACCTCATTTCACTGATGTCTCCTCAGTAGAATACAAGTTTCCTCTGCTATCCTAAAGTAGCATTCCTATGAAAACTTTTGTAAACTGAAATGGCATAAAGAAGAAGCAATTACCACTAATTTATATGGACTTTTTTTCAGTGTTCCCATGCCCAAAAAATAACCTTCCAAATAATACCAAATAACACATAACACCTAAAAACCACAAACATAAAGTTATATAAGCATTCAACTATGTTGATCATTAAAAAAACTGAATAACATTGGGAAGAATGGGAATTCCAGAACACCTTATTGTATTTATGTGGAATACTTACATAGAAAAAGAGACAGTCTTTGGAAATGAGCGAGGGAGAACTGCCTGGATTCAACTCAGGAAAGGTATGTGGCAGGAGTATACCCTTTCACTATACTTATTCAATCTGTAGGCTAAGAAAGTGACCTGAAAAGCTGTACTGTAGGAAGAAGAACATGGCATCAGGATTGGAGGAAGACTCATCAACAATTTGAATATGCAAATGACACAACCCTACTTGCGGAAAGCAAATTTGAGGATTTCAGGTACTTGCTGATGAAGATTAAAGAATACAACCCTTCAGTATGGATTACGACTCAATGTAAAGAAAACAAAAATTCTCCTAACTATACCAATAAACAATATCATGATAAACAGAGAGCAATTGAAGTTGTCAGGCATTTCAATTTCCTTGGATCTACAATCAATACTCACGGAAGTAGTAGTCAGGAAATCAGAAGACATACTGCATTTGGCAAATCTGCTGCAAAAGGTCTCTTTAAAGTGTTAAAGAACATCGATGCCACTTTGAGGATTAAAATGAGCCTGACCTAAACCATGCATCATTTTGTTGTTGGCAAAGAATATTGAAAGTACCATGGACTTCCTAAAGAACAAACTAATCTGACTTAGAAGACATGCAATCAGAATGCTCCTTAGAAGTTAGGATGTTGAGAGAGTTCATATCACATACTTCAGACATTTTATCAGGAGGAATCAGTTCCTGGAAAAGGACACCAGGCTTGATAAATTAGTGGGTCAGCAAGAAAGAGGAAGCTCTCGATTGGGCTGGATTAACACAGTGCCTACAACAATGGACTAAAACATAACAACTGTTAGGATGGTTCAGGATAGGATTGTGTGTCATTCTGTTGTGCATGCGGTAACACTGAGTCAGAACTGACGCTCAGGCACCTAACAACAGCAGCAATGGTGTTCACAAACACAATTCAAAGTTATGTTATCAGCACAATGAAGTGTTCTAGAATATTCATTCTTACAAATGTTATTCATAGTTTGTTATGATCCACACAAATACAACTACATAGTCAATAAAGCACAAGTAAACCTCTTTCTGATACTCTCTGCTTTCAGCCAAGGTCCCACTGATATCAGCAATGATATCCCTTTTCCACATCTCCTTCTAAATCCAGCTTGAAACTATGACAGCATCCTGTCAATGAACTGCTGCAGTTATTTTTTTTAAATTATCTTCAGCAAAATTTTACTTGCATATGATGTTACTGATAGTGTTTGATGTTTTTACATTCTGTTGAACCATCTTTATTTGGAATGGTCACAAATATGGAACTCTGCCCAGTTGGTCAGATAGCAGACTTCCAATTTCTTGACTTAAATGAGCTGCAAAAGTTTGTTGAACGATTTCAATTTGTATTCCGTCAATTCTTAGAGACTTGTTTCTCACCAATGCCTTCAGTGCACCTTGGACTGCTTCCTTCAATACCATACATTCTTAATCATATGGTGCCTTATGAATTGATTGAACACTAACACATTCATTTTGTTTCAGTAACTCTGTGCCTTTCGATTGTATGAATCATGACAAGCTATGGACAATAGTGCAGAGAATAAGTATTGCAGAACACTTAATTGTGCTCATGAAGAACCTGTACAATAAATAACACCCATATAAATGGGGGAAAAGATTGAAGTTGTCGAAAGACTTCATTTTTCTCAGATCAACCATCAATACTCAAAGAAGCAGCAGTCAAGAAATCAAATGATGTATTGAATTAAGCAAATCTGCTGCACAAGACCTCTTTAAAGTGTTCAAGACCAAAGATGTCAGTTTGAGGACTAAGGTATGCCTAACCAAAACCATCTTTGGTCTTCAATACTTTGAAAAGATCTTGCACAGTAGATTTGCCTAATGCAATACATTGTTTGATTTCTTACTGCTTCCATGAGCGTTGCTAGTTGATCCAAGAAGAATGAAGTCCTTGACAGCCTCAATCTTTTCTCCATTGATAAGAATGCTGTTTATTGGTCCAGTGGTAAGGATTTGTGTTTTCTTTACATTGAGATATAATCCATACAGAAGACTATGCTCTTTGATCTTCATCATTAAATGTTTTAAGTCCTCTTTACATTCAGCAAGCAAGGTTGTATCATCTGCATATTGCAATTTTTTAATGAGTCTTCCTCCCATCCTGAAGCCACGTTTTTCTTCATATAACTCAGATATATACAGATGGTATATACTCAGTGTTATATTTTGGGTCTCATAGACTTGTTTTAATTTTCCTCAATTTAAGCCTGAAGTTGTATATGAGCAATTATGGTCTGTTCCACAGTTGGCCCCTGGCCTTGTTTTAGCTGAGGATAGTGAGTTTCTTCATGGTCTCTTTCCACAGATGTAGTCAATTTTATTCCTGTGTAATTTATCTGGTAAGTTCCACATGCCTTTTATGTTGTTGAAAAAAAAAAAGGTATTTGCAATGAATAAGTCACTAGTCTTGCAAACTTTTATCATGTGATCTCCCGCATTGTTTCTATCGCCATGGCCATATTTTCCAATGACTGATCCTTCCTCTTTATTTCACATTTCAATCACCATACTTATCAGCATAACAGACGACTATACACATGGACCTCGCCAGATGGAACACACAGAAATCAGATAGACTACATCTGTGGAAAGAGAAGATGGAAAAGCT
>NW_006408562.1:9233065-9240840 GCF_000296735.1 Chrysochloris asiatica | reverse complement strand
GTTGGCCCAGGATCGGACATTGTTTCGTTCTGCTGTGCATGGGGTCGCTATGAGTCGGTTCCGACTTGATGGCACCTGACAACAACAACTTATCAGTGCATCTTGATTTCATGTTTGATCAATTTCAAACTGAAAAAATTGGTAGAATTCTTCAATTCATTATCAGTGGCTTTAATGGTTGGTGAGTAAGTTGAAATAACAGTGGTATTAACTGGTCCTCTTTGTAGACATATGGATATTATCACTGTACTTCAAGATAGATTTTGAAATATTTTTATTGATGAACATGATGCCATTCCTCTTCAATTTGGTGTTCCCCACAAAGTAATCCATGAGACTGTCTGATTCAAAATGGCCAATACAACTCCATTTCTGCTTACTAATGCCTAGGATATTGATCTTATGTGTTCCATTTTATTTTTGACAACTTCCAATTTCCCTAGATTCATGCTTTGTATATTCTACATTGTGATTATTAGTGCATGTTGGTAGCTGTTACTTCTCATTTTGAGTTGTGCTACATCAGCAAATGAAGGTCCCAAAAGCTTAGCTTGATTCATGGCAGTATGGTCAGCTCTACTTTGAGGAGCCAACTCTTCCCCAGTCTCATATTGAGTACCTTCCAACCTGAAGCCTTCATCTACCCACACTATGTCTAACAATATTCTGTTCTTTTTAAGGTTTTCAGTGGCTAACCATTCATAAGTGGTCTGCCTCTCCTTCTTCCTAGTCTGTCTTAATCTGGAAAGTCTGCCAAAACTTGTCCACCATGGTTGACCCTGCGCTGGTATTCAAAATACTGGTGGTACGGCTTCCACAGTCACAGCAACACACAAACCACCATAGTGGGGCAAACTGAAAGACAAGTGGTGCATCCAAAATTAACATCACCCGTAATGGAATAAACTGGTATCGTAAGCTTTAACTACCGATGAATTGTTATTATTAGGAGAAATGTGTAATTGGCTAGTTTTAAAATCATCATTTTAAATACATGTCTATAGCAGAAACACAGACATAGACTATCATTAAAATAAGCAGAGAACTGGAAAATTCTGGGGTTTCTGGGAAATAATTTTGGTAGGTTGGGAACAAAAAAAATCCACAACAGGGAACTCTATTAATTAAATTTAAATTTAGAGAGAAATTTGTAACCGATCCTCATCAATTTCCCCTTCAAATCTTAAGGAAAGATGATGAAACTCTGACATGAAGTTGAGCCTTGGTAAAAGCCAGGCTGGAGATGAGTTATGTTTTGGAATGCTTCATACGTTCTCCAAATTCAGGGTGTTCTACTCTGGAGGAACTCATTGCACACACTTAATATAGTCACCACCACCCACCCTGTGAAAACATCCTAATATGGAGCGCTCCCAACAGGTGAACTGATGTGGCATTACACTTAATTAGCCAATTACACTAGTTTCATAATGAAAGAATGGTTTAATTCAATCAAACAAATGGAAAACAACTGGCAATAAAACAACAGTTGGCTTTATGTGTCTCACATCTACTTGGTTTCTAGATGCAGCTAGGGATTTTACTAATAGGAATTCTCTTTTCTGCTGATAGTTAAAAGCCAAACAAAATAGTACAACACAAAAGCATCTGAATGAATGCTGGTTGAGAATGCTCACCACCCCAAATCCATTAGTTCCACGGGCCACCTTCCATGCTGCTGCATTGTGGGACCAGCACAGTTGCGTTTGTTGGCACATAGGCGTAGCTAGGTGATGATTGTTGACATCGAAAGTGACACTTGACTCTTCCCTAGGCTCACCATCAATGCAGAATGCCAGCTGCAGCTCCACAACTTCCCGATGGATGAGCACTCCTGCCCGCTGATTTTCTCCAGCTGTGAGTACCCTCGGTCGGTCGTGGCCACTGTGAGGGAATACTGAGGCGGCCAGGGTCTAGCAGACAGTCCTGGAATTGTTTTAACTACAGTGTTCAACCAGAGAAAGTTGGCAGTAGTTTTGGTGTTGACCTTCTGGGTGTGTTCATTGTAGAATTTGATAGTAGGGCTCATATAATCAAATAGGTAATGTATAAAGAACCTAACCATTCATCAATCTGTTAATGCTTTACCCCATGTTGTTGTTGTTAAGTGCCATCAAGTTGGTTCCAACTCATAGGGACCCTGTTTAGGGTCTCCAAGAAGCAGCTGGTGAGCTTGAACTGCTGACCTTGCAGTTCAGACCAACTTTGCAGTCCAGTGTATTAACCCCTAGTGCCACACCAATGCTTATACTAAACATTATGCATACTATTTGTTATTGTTGTTGTTAAGTGTCATCGAGTCAGTTCCGACCCATAGTGACCCTGTATAGGGTCTCTGAGGCTGTAAATATTTATGGGAGCAGAAAGCCCCATCGTTCTCCCTTGGAACCACTGGTAGTTTCAAACTGCAGACCTTGATGTTAGCAACCCAACTCGTGACCTCTATGCTACTATTTGGAAGCATTCAAAACTCTTTGGGAATGTTTTTAGATTTAATTTTTTAGATTTAATAAGCCTCTTAAAGCCAGGTGATTTGTCCTCTAAATAGAAAGATAATTTTGAAAAGTTTTAAATATGTTTATATTGGTTTTATTGAGTGCCGAATATAATTTTCACATCATTTTATCCTCTAATATCTTACTTAGTATTGATATCATAATTAATAAATGCAGTCATACCAACTTTTATTGTGCTTTGCAGATCTTGTGTTTTATACAGATTGATGGTTGGTGGCAGCCTGAATATGAGAAAATCTGTTGATGCCATTTTTCTAACGCCATGTGCTCATTTTGTGTCTGTGTGTCACATTTTGGAAATTCTCACAATATTTAAAATGTTTCATAATGCTACTACACACTTAGCTTCTCCTTAGCAGTACCCATAGGCTTTTCTAGGGTTGCTGATAAGTGTCCAGCCCACTAGACACAGCAGTCCACCATAATTCTCAGACTTAAGACACTTAATAGACCACAGAATAGTGTGGCGTTGTGGGTTAATGCGCCAGACTGCAAAGCCGTTTGAACTGCAAGGTTGGCAGTTCAAGCTCACCAGCTGCTCCTCAGAAACCCTGTACAGGGTCTCTATGGGTTGGAACTGACTCGACAGCACTAAACAACAACAACATAGTATAAACATAACTTTGATATACACTAGGAAACAAAAAATTATTCAGGTGACTCACTTTATTGTGATATTTATTTCAGTGATCTGGAACCAATCACACAATTATCTCTGAATTATGGCAGTAATCATTTAGAAAGCCTTAAAGACAACGTCTTCATTCCGAGTACAAGAATACATACAACACGTAATCTCAAGTGTCAAATTGATTGATTTATTAACCAAAGGTACGTTTTAAAGTATAGGTCAGTATATAGATAGATCTGTTGCAGAAGTCTGAAGAATTCAATTAACATGGCGTTTACTTTATATATAATTGTATCTGGGACATGTCTGAAAGCTTGATAAAATGTCCTGCAGAAGTTTTTGGACATTATAGTGAGAAGACAAAATGAAGTAAGGAGATGACACAATTTGAAGTCTATTTAGATATAGAAAAAAAGCAAGGTAAAAATTTACTGATTTTGTAGATTAGGTAAAAAATATTCTAATGTGCAGATTAAATGAATGGTTTGCATTCAAACTTTAAATACATGCCACAAAGCTATTGTACTCATATTAGACATTCATATTGTTTTTTAAAAAAAGGCACAACCAATCTCCTATAGCTTTCTACACTCCGCTAGACTCGATCATTCATGATCATGGTTACATAGAACACGGACACCACGCTCACGGTTGTGGGGTTTATTAGGGACGTTAATAGGTTACAGCTCAGGCTCAGTGGTGCTCAGGGCAGGCCAGTGTCTCCTCAGCAGTGCCCACAGGCTCTTCTAGGGTTGCTGATAAGTGCCATTGGACACAGAATTCAGACTTAAGGCACTTGACTGTAGCTCCGTGAGTCAGCAAACCTAGATCCCTCAATTAAGTGCCCGGAGGCATCCCAATCTGCAAGCCATCTTCTTGCCCACTGTCACTCAGCTTTACTTGCTCTGTGACTGGGAAGCCCAGCACTCTGTCTCATGATCTGGCTCTTGGTTTTGCTGCTGCTTCTCCTCCGCCATTTTTCTGGTGTCGCAGCTCTCTGTCCCTGAGTGGTAACTTGTTAACATCCCTAATACATCCCACCACTTTGAGGCATGGTGTCTGAGTTCTGTGTGACCATTACAAAGAATTATTGTATCCAGCTGAGTGGCGAGGTCTGTGGGGGGAAATGGTTGCTGCCATAGTTTACAGTTGGTGTCCGAAATGAGATTTCTCTGTTATGGCTTCGGAGTCAGGGGATCATGGAGTTTTTGTAGGAGAAGGATAATGGGGAGTAAGCTTTTTAATTCTTAGAAGGTTATTTTGGTTATTGTTAACTATAATAGCTGAAAAGTATGTAAGAGACCGATTGTTTCTACTGGAGTCATCTTGGACAAAATCCAGACCAAAGAAGACAACTGATAGGGGATCAGGACCTAATAGAGTAAGCCTGTCAGAGGCCCAAGGCCATATGCACATGTGTGGGCATCTTTGTGAGCGTGTCTATAAGCCAGGCTTCAGTCTATACTTGAGTAGACATGCTAAAAAGGAGTTAGCAATTGCCCAGAAGAAACGGGACTTAGATAGAAACCTGAGTCCCACCCAGAATTACTGAGAGAACAAGAGATTTTCATCTGAAAGAAAGACCTGCTGAAAGAAAAATGATTGGCATTTTCATTTTTGAGCAAGCAGTTTGCTGTTTGGCGTCTTGATGTGGCACTGTAGGATCACCACAAGGTCAACAGTTCAAACCCACCAACCACTCCTTGAAAACCCTATACAGGGTCACTATGAGTCAGAACCTACTTGACAACACTTAACAAGTTTGCTGTTAGACGCATTGTGGCAGGACAGTCTGTGCCTATCAGAGAAAACTTTCTTCTAGCACTTAAAGTTAAAGGAATCCAACAAGCAGACAGTGTCATATGCTCTTTGATGACCACCTGGGTCCACTTGATGAGTGGAAGAGGGGGAGAATAAAGAAATGGTTGAGAGATGAGAGGAAGGACTCGCTAGGATAAAGTTAGTGCTTGCTCTAGACTGGACTAGTCTTATGAATGCATATGTTCAAAGTTCCAGCAGAGCAGAAGATTCTTCACATAAAAGAGCTGATGGTTGTTGTTAACTGCTCTTAAGTTGGTTTAGACTTATAACAATCCTGTATAGAATATCTGGGGAGTAACTGGTGGTTTTGAACTGCCAACCTTGTGGCTGACAGTCCAGCGCTTATCCTACAGCACCACACCTGGACTCCAAAGGATTGATAGGGATGAACAATTTAGAAATTGGATATCTGAAATGGGGAACAGATAAAAGCATGAAGTGGTGAGCTTACAAGCTTTCACTGATGTGCTTACAGTTAAAATGATATGGAAAAAGTCAATCTATCATGTATAAAAGGACCAATGGCTACAAGAACCAGTGAGTGGTCTGCAACTCCCACCAGACAGCATGTTTGCCCTGATATCTCTGAGGAAAAGAAGAGAAGATGCTGATAGATTTATACATTTCAGTTGTTAATAGCATTAATTGTGACAGTAAAAGCTTGGAACTCTTGGCATGCGTAAAATGAGCCATCTCAGAAGCAGGAGCAGGGATAGCTCATTACCATAAAACAAGAGCCAGGAATGGAGTTCATCCTTTGTACCTGGAGAACCCTACATACGGAGCCTTCTCAACCCAGAGACAGAAAGCTGTGACTGGAACAGCACAGAAGAACCACGATCCAGATCATGAGACAGAGCAGTGGACTTACCAGGCTATGGAGAAAGTAAAGCCGACTGACTCTGGGCAGGAAGATTGCTTGCAGGGTAAGGTGCCTCCAGAAACTTAATTTGGGAGCTAGACTTGCTAATAATCCTGACCAAAAGGGAAAATAACAAAAATATCATTACAAATTCTCACAGAATTCAGAATTTCTGGAGATTTGGTGCTCCTTCTTCTGTAGCTCCAGGAAAATAGCATTTTGGTTGGCAGCTTGCAAGCTTCTAAGCCCCCATAAAATATTCAAGAATCCTGGTGTGGGTTTATGCACTGAACTGCAGAGTCAGTCTGAACCTCAAGATCAGATGTTCAAGCTCACCAGCCACTCCTTGGAAACCCTATACAAGGTCACTGAGGGTCGGAACTGACTCAACAGCATTTAACAACAATAATATTCAATGAATCAATTCAACTTATTTCAGGTTTACAATTGAAAGAATCATTTGTTTTAGAGGAAAAGCACAAGCTAATTTCTATGAGGTAGAAGTTAAAGATATCCCAAATATCCAACTATCCAAAAATGCTTTAGCAACTCCATTCTCTCTGGTACCAACTACCTCTGTCTCCTCAGTATTCTCCCCCATGTCACAGGGTCCCAAAATTCACGTTAATGTCTCACAAAGCTCATGAACTATAAAGGAAATGACTCACAGTGTTGTGGAGTGTGGCAAGTGTCTAATCCGTAGTTTGTCTGAGTCAGTCTGGAGGATTCTTCTTAGTCTTGAAAGATCAGGCTATTGATTCACAGGCCATGGAAGCTGATGAATCAAATTCTGCAAAATGGAGGTCAGATGAGGTGAATCAGAAACAGGATCCAGAGTAAGAGAATGGATTTTGTCAAAGTTGTTCATTGCAGGTGGAGAACCAAAAGCGGAAGAAGGAGAAGTATAGCAGGAAGGGGCTTCCTTCTGAAGTTGAGCCAGGGATCTTTTAGGCATTGATTGGTAATCATACAGATGATTCATCCCTGTGCTAAGTAAGCATTGGTGGAGGTGTGTTTTCAGGTTTGTAGTGTCAAAGGTAAGGTTGAGGACATGTTTGTTGTTACTGCACATGTTAGGTGGGCCAGGTCTGATCTCCACCAGCCTCCTCCTTTTGTTAATAAGGGAACAGCTTAAAACAGGAAGTAAGTTCCGGTTTTTACATGAATATCACAGATGTTAACTAGTTTGCAAAATGGAATCGTGGCCACAGGCAGAAAAACTAGGATTTACATTATGTCATAAAATGGAGTACTGTGGGTAGAAGTAACTGATTGACTGCAACAATATAGTGACATCATTTATACTAATCAGTTGTATAACCATTACCCTTAATCAATATGATCTTCTGTCACCATGACC
Source organism: Chrysochloris asiatica (assembly GCF_000296735.1). Lineage (NCBI taxonomy): Eukaryota > Metazoa > Chordata > Mammalia > Afrosoricida > Chrysochloridae > Chrysochloris > Chrysochloris asiatica. The sequence goes on along the minus strand of NW_006408562.1, from coordinate 9,233,650 downwards.
AGAGACTCAGTGTTCCATAGCAAACCATTAGCTCTTTCCCCCTATTATTACTCCTAAAATCAAAGGACCAACTTTGCTCTCTATACATTTGCCTGATTTGCCTTTTTACATAAATGAAGTGCTGCAATGAGCTTTGGTGAACATAAGTATATTCGTGTTGCTACTGTCGTCCCTTGGATATATGAAGGGACTTCAAAATGTTCTTGGAAATGTGTAATTTAAAGATCATTTCATTCTCCCACAAACTTTCTGAAGTCCCCTCATATTCCCAGCAGTGGAATTGCTGACTCATCTGGAAGTTTTCAGTTTTTTGAGGAACCATCACAGTATTTTATATTTCCACCATCATTAGATAATGGTTTCAGTTTGCTCCCATTGTCACCAACATTTCTCATTTTCCAATCCATTTTAGTCATTCTAGTTGGAGTGAAATGATATCTCATTGCCATTTGGGTTTGCATTTCTTTGAAGACTGATTGAGTACCTTTACGTGTGTTTGGTGACCATCTGATTATCCTCCTCAATGATATGTCAGTTCCAGTCCTTTGGCCATTTATTCTTTGGGATATATTTTGTTATTTTGGT
>NW_006408562.1:9226540-9232965 GCF_000296735.1 Chrysochloris asiatica | reverse complement strand
GTTATTAGATTTTTATTGGATTCTTAATGGTTTTCAAAGATATTTTCCAGCTAGAAGCTTGTCTTTTCACTTTTTTAGTGGGCATTTGAGATTCAGAAGTACTTAATATTTTTTTAATCCCATTGATTTTTTTCTTTTGCTGTTTGTGCTTTATTATATATGATAACTCATTGCTAAAACCTAGCATTGCCCTCTTCTTTTAAGAGTATTTTTTGTTCTAAGAATTTTATTGTTTCAATGTTTACCTTAATGACCTTTATACATTTTGATTTTTTCTCTCTTTTTCAGTATGGTGTAAAGCACATGTTTTATTTAATTTTTCAGTAAGCAAAACCCCATTTTCCCAACAGTGTTTTTTGAAGAAACAATTCTTTACTCCATTGAATGAATTTAGCACCCTTGTCAAAAATGTGTTCATTAATACATGTGTGTGTTTATTTCTGAGCTCTCAAATCGATTCCAATGGTCGACGAGGAGTCTAGTAACCAGTAACATGCTGTTTTGATTGCTGTATCTGTAAAATTTGTTTTAGGATCTGGAAATGTTGATACTCCTACATGGTTCTCCTTTAAAATTCCTCTAGCTATTTGGGGCCTGATGCCATTCCATATTCTATAAAGAAGGCTACTTGAATTTTGCTTGGGATTGCACTGAAACTAGAAATGATTTTAGATGGTATTGCCATCTACATTATCAAGTCTTTCCATTTCTAAGTACTGAATGTCTATTTATTTAAATATTCTTTAATCTCTTTCAGAAGTGTTTTTATCATTTTCATTGAACAAACCTTTCACATCCTTGGTTGAATTTATTTTTAGGTGTTTCATTCTCTTAGGAGCTATGGCAAATGTAATTGTTTTCTTAATTTTCATTTGTGTTCCATTGCTGAGACATAGGAACCCCACTGATTTTTGCTTGCTGACCATGTACTCTGCAACTTGACTAAACTCCTCTCAACTCTAGAAGTTTTCTTCTGGAATTTTACTTATATTTTTAGATGTTTCTAGTATCTGTCTTGCATAGATATAGATGTCTCCAACTTTTATTGTAGAATGGTCTGTTACTTTTTTTAGCTCTCTCAGTATTTGTTTAATATATTTAGGGATTCTGTTATCAGTATATAAACATATTTTTTCTACTTCTTGAAGTATTTACTCTTATAATATTATGTAATGTCCTTCTTCATCTCTTATAATGGATATTGATTTAAAATATAGTTTCTGATTTTAGTATGACCACTTATCATTTGTTTGCTTCCTAGTTGCATAGAATATTTATTTTCGTGGTGTGGCACTGTGGGTTAATGCATTGGACTGAAAAGTCATTTTAAACTGCAAGGTTGGCAATTCAAGCTTACCAGTTGCTCCTTGAAACCCTATACAGGGTCACTATGGGTCAGAACTGACTCAATGGCCATCAACAACAACAACATTCAATTTCACTCTGTTTGCTTCTTTGGGCCTTAGATGTGTGTCTTGCAGGCAGAATACAGATGAATTATGGTTTGTTTGTTTTTTTTTACGCACCCTGTCTTTAAAATGGAGTCCTGGTGTGGTGCTGTGGGCTAATGAGTCAGACTGCAAAGTTGTTTGAACTTCAAGGTCGGTGGTTCACACTCACCAGCTGCTCCTTGAAAACCCTATACAGGGTTTCTATGGGTTGAAATAGACTCGATGGCACTTAGCAACAACAATCTTTAAAATGGACAGTTTAAATTATTTACATTCTTGATGATTACTGAAAATAAAGGACTGATTTCATTAATGTTGCTGATCATTTTCTGTGTTTTTGTTTATCCAATAATTCCTATTCTTTTGCTGTTTTTTTGTGAATACCTGCCTTTTCTGTGTTGAGTCTCTTTGATTTCTTCCTTCTACCCTTCTGTGATATTTTCTGAATTTTTTAGTGGTTACCACAGCTATCCCATTGAACAAGTTACAATTGCAGCCACTGATTTTCACTTGTAAGATACTGTATTAATATACTAAAATTGTATTTCCCTTTTGGCCCTCACCATTTTTGCTGTTGTATTACCAGTTACATCATTATACATTCCATGTCTATTGGGTTAAACTTGTACTTACTCCTTCTGCCTTTTAGTTTGTATTATTTATGGAACTTAACTAATAAAATTGTTATTAGCTGTGTTTAAGTGGCATCAAGTTGTTTCTGACTCACAGCAACAAGTATAGGGCTTCTAAGAAGCAACTAGTAACTAGTGGTTTTGAACTGCTAACCTGTGGTTAGCAATCCAGTGCTTAGCCTACAGCATTACCCCTGGAAATACTATACAACTGGGTATTACTTTTGCCCGTTCCATTACTTTTATTGGAGATATTGCCTATATTTTTAGTTTTCATTACTATTTGAAGACGTGAGTATCTCTCTAGTGTTCATTCTTTCCATCTGGAAATCTCCCTTAAGTAATTCTTATAGAACAGGTCTGAAAACTGCATAGTCCCACAACTCTTGTTTATTTGGGAATGTCTTGATTGCATCCTCATTTTTGAAAAACAAGTTTTCTGGGTGTAGAATTCTTGTTTGCCAATTCTTCCCCTCAGTTGACTAACAAAGAAGTAATGGAGTGATTTCACATATGTTACTCCATTACTTCCTTGCCTACAGTGTGTCCAGGGAGAAATTCACACTGATTCTTATCAAGGACCCTTTTTGTAATATTCACATTTTTCTCTTGCTGTTTCCAGAAATCTCTGCAATCAACAATTTTCAAGAACTTCATTACACTTTTTGTTGTTGTTTTTATGAAGACCTTTTTGTTTTTCTCTTAGACTCCTAGATTTGCCAGCTGGTGTGAGAAATTATTTGTCATTATATGTTGGAAAGTTCTTTCTAAACTTTTCCTTCCTTTCTTTTGTTTTGTTTTGGGGGAAAAAAATATGCAGAATCACTGTCATGAAAAGAGCTGGTCAGTGTTCAAGCATTTCATGAGGTACTGTTGTCGTTAAGTGCCATTGAGTCAGTTCCAACCCACAGCGATCCTGTATAGGGTTTCTGAGGAGTGGCTGGTGAACTTGAACCACTGACTTTGCAGTTCAAATGGCTTTGCAGTCTGGCGCATTAACCCACACTGCCATACCAGGACATGCTATGAAATAGATGGTATTAGCATAAATCCAAGCTACATTGAGTCCTGGTGTGGTGCTGTGTGTTAATGCGCTAGACTGCAAAGTCAGTTTGAACTACAAGGTTGGTGGTTCAAGCTCACCACTTGCTCCATGGAAACCCTCTACAGGGTCACTATGGGTTGGAACTGACTCGACAGCACTTAACAACAAAAATACCACCAAGTAAATGAGGTTCCAGAATTGACAGAATACCAATAAAACAGTCAGTAGATGGATGCAGCGCTAGCAGCACCTACTTGTTTACGCCAAGACCTTAGGAAGACAGCTATCTGACCAATCGACTAGAAGAGATCCATGCTTGTGCCCATTCCAAAGAAAGGTGACTCGATGGAATGCAGAAGTCATCGAACAATATCACTACTATCACATGCAAGTAGCATTTTGCTGAAGATTACTAAAATTTGATTGCAGCAGTCATTGAAAGTTAGCTGCAAGAAATTCAAGCTGTATTCAGAAGAGGATGGGGAATGAAGGATGTCTTTGTCAATGTCAGATGGATCTTGGCTGAAAGCAGAGAATATCAGAAAGATGTTTACTTGTGCTTTATTGACTATACAAAGGCATTCAACTGTGAGGATCAACATTATGAAAAATGGATCTTCCAGAAAACTTAATTGTGCTCACGTTGAACCTGTACATAGACCAAGAGACGGTAATTAGAACAGAACAAAAGGATATTGAATATTTAAAAATCAGGAAATGTCCTTTCCTTTCACCATACTTCTTCCATTTTATACTGAGGAAATAATCCAAGAAGCCAGATTAAATGAAGAGGAATGTGGCATCAGGATTGAAGGAAGACTCATTGACAACCTGTGATTTGCAGATGACACGACTTTGTTCGTTGGAGGTGAAGGAGACTTGAAATGCTTTTGAAGATCAAGGCTCCAACCTTCAGTATGTATTGCATCACAAAAGTAAAGAAAATGAAAATCCTCACAACGGAATCAATAAATAACATCATGATAAACAATGAAAAGACTGAAATTGTCAAAACTCAATGCTAATGGAAGCAGCAGTCAAGAAATTTAATGATGTATTGCATGGACAGATCTGCTTCAAAAGACCTCTTTAGAGTGTTAAGGAGCAATAACGTCACTTTGAAGATTGAGGTGCACCCTAACCAAGTCATGGTATTTTCGATCACCTCACATGCGTGTGAAAGGTGGACAATGAATAAAGGGAGGTCTGTAGAAGAACCTATGCATTTGAATTATGGTGTTCAAGAATATTTAAAGTACTATGGACTGCCACTAAGACCAAATATCTGTCCTGGAAGAAGTACAGTCAGAATGCTTCTTAAAAGTGAGGATGGTGAGACTTTGTGTCTCATACTTTGGCCATGTTATTAGAAGGGGACAGTCACTACAGAAAGGACATTATGCTTAGGAAAATGGAGGGTCAGTGACAAAAAGGAACATCCTCAAGGAGATGGATTGACACAGTGGGAGCAACAAAAAATCCAAACATAACATTTGAAAAAACAAAAGAAAGGCCAGATATTAATAGCACGATATTTTTTAAGTGCTGAAAGAAAAAGAAAAATCCTGTCAACTGCAGATTTTATACTTGTAAAACTACTCTGGTAAAGAATCTGAACTGAAGGCATTCTCAGATAAAGAAAAACGAATAAAAATGACCATGAGCAAACCTACCTAAAAAATAGCTAATGAAAATTCTCCAAAAAGAAAAGAAATAATAACAATATAAAAATAAGAACTTCATTAGAGAAAGAAGAAGACTAAGTTGGTCAAAATAGGTATAAACATAATAGATTTTTTTCAGAGTTTTAAACACCATATTTGATGGTTGAATTATATATATAATACATGTGGTGATTAATGCATGATTAATATTTAACCAAATTATGTTTAATAAATGGCAAGGATAAAGAAAACTCATTTGGAGCCTACTCCAAATTTTATACAATAAATTACCAATGCCAATATGTGAAAATTAGATAACCCGTTTTGAAAGTATGTAAAAAAGTTGTAATAAGAAACCACTATATATATGTATATACATAGGAGTCCTGGTGTGGCACTGTGAGTTAATGCGCCAGACTGCAAAGCCATTTGAACTGCAAGGTCGGCAGTTCAAGCTCTCCAGCTGCTCTTCGGAAACCCTATACAGGGTCGCTATGGGTCAGAACAGACTCAACAGCACTTCACAACAACAACAGAAATATATATATATATATGTGTTGTTGTTGTTATGTGCCGTGGAGTCAGTTCCAACTCATAGTGACTCTGTACAGGGTTTCTGAGGCTATAAATCTTTACGGGAGCAGAAAGCCTCATCTGTCTCCCGTGGAGCGGCTGGTAGTTTCAAACTGCTAACCTTGCGGTTCGCAGCCCGATTCGTAACCACTACGCTACCAGAGCTCCTACAACTAGCTAATGTCCATGGAAACCATTTACCCTAAATAAGACAGTGGTACTCCACTGCCACTACATGCGTAAGAACATTGACAACAATCATTATTTTCTCTGTGTCCAGCTGGGCTACGGATTCATGAACAGGTAGGGACATGTTCTTCAATGTCTGTTTGGATGAGTGCTTTGGAACTAGAAGAGGAAGATATGAGAGGAAGCGGTACAATTTTTTATTTCAGTTACAGCCAATTACACATCACTAGAAACTGGAGTCCTGGTATGGCATTGTGGGATAAGCACTGGACTGCTAACTGCAAGGTTGGCAGTTCAAGCTCATCAGTCACTATTCAAAAACCCTATACTAGGTCACTATGAGTTGGAATCAACCTGACAGCACTTAACAACCACAGTTATGCAAAGTGATCCTTCAAGTTCAAGGACACTGCCATTAACACAAAATAATACAGCATAGTGAACTCTATGATGATTGGCTATAAGCAGCTGCTCAATTGAAAGGATGTTTCCTTGGGTGTGTAGCCTGCTTCCAAATTTATTGAACTCACAAGAAAAGTTTGCTCTCTCTTTTCCACTTGGGACCTGGGACTCTACAACTGTGAGTCATTTCGTGATATAAACTGCTCTTTATATATATATGTTGTTGTTGTTGTTGTTAGGTGGCTTCTAGTCAGTACCAACACATAGTGCTCTTACGCACAATAGAATGAACTAACTGTCCAGTCTTGTGCCAACTGCACACTCTTTGCTACACTTGAGGCCAATGTTGCTAACCCATTTTGTTGGGGGTGGGGGGCTTCCTCTTTTTGCTGGACCTCCACCCTAACAAGCATTGATGTCCTTCTCCAGGGACTGGTCCCTCCTGATAATATGTCCAAACTATGCGAGA
>NW_006408562.1:9224118-9225641 GCF_000296735.1 Chrysochloris asiatica | reverse complement strand
TTTCTCTAGAAAACCCAGCCTAAGATTTTGTTGTTTCTCTAGAAAACCCAGCCTAAGATTTTGTCGTTGTTATGTGCCGTGGAGTTGGTTCCGACTCATAACGGCCCTGTACAGGGTTTCTGAGGCTGTCAACCTTTACGGGAGCAGAAAGCCTCATCTTTCTCCTGTGGAACACCTAGTAGTTTTGAACTGCTGACCCTGAGGTTTGCAGCCCGATTCATAATCACTAGGCTACTAGAGCTCCTTCAGCCTAAGATAATTGGCCATTAAAACAAAAAAAACCTTGTTACAGTAAAATCTACAAAAGTCAGAACCTGGGTAATGCAGACAGTTGTTATTGCTGTTTCTGCCTTGTTAAAGGCAGAAAACTTGTGATACCTACAAAAACAAGGCAGTCCCATCAAATCACAGCTCCTGTAGGTGTCATTGTGTAGACTTAATTACATAGATAGTTGGAAAGTAAAAGGATAAAAAAGATATACCAGACAAACACTTATAAAAGAACAAAAGTGGCAAACAAACAAAACAAAACAAATCACAAAAAAGTAGAAACATTAAAAATTATGGTAAAAAGAAAACCACCAAGAAGACAAAATACGTATGCACTAAATAGAGCTACAAAATATATGAAGCAAAACTGCTCGAATGAGAAAGACAAAAGTAGACAACTATAGTTGGGGATTGCAACATTCACTGAGTAATTGGTAGAATCTCACAGAAACAAACAAAGATATAGAAAAACCAACCAACACCATCAACTAACAAGCTATAACAGTTATTTATAGAACACCATTATCCTCAACAACTCACCATTCATCTATCACTTTATCATACTGTGAGGACTTTCATGTTGCTACAATGCTGGAAACTGTGTTACTGGTCTTTCAAATACCACCAGGGTCACCTATGCGCTACAGGTTTTAGCAAAGCTTTCAGACTAAGACAAACTAAAAAGAGAAAAATGAGGACCATTTCTGAAAAATGAACCACTGAAAATCTTTTGAATGGCAGCAAAACATTGTCTGATACAGTGCCAAAAGATGAGACCCTCCATTTGGGAAACATTCAATATACAGCTGGGGAAGACTTGCCTCCTCACAGTAGCTGACTTTAATACTGTAGATGGAGCCAAGCTATCAGAACCTTCATTTGTTGACATGTCATGACTCACTATGAAAAGAAACAGCTGCAAATATTCATTAATAATTGGAAAGGGAAATGTACTAAATATAAACCTAGGAAAATCTTTCCCTTCTGAAGTTCCAATGGTTATTTTGTTATCATTTCTTTTCTGTAGGGAGAATTTTCCTTAGCCATTTTTGGGATTTATGAAATATATAATGTGGGAAATATATGAAGTTTAAAGTCATCAAAAATAAAATGGAACGCATAAAGATCACTATCCTAAGCATTTGTGAGAGGAAATGAATGGTACTGGCCACTTGAATGAGACAATCTTATGGTTTATTCTGCCAGGAATGAAGAATTAAAGAAGTATGGCTTGCACTTATCCTTAAAAACAC
>NW_006408562.1:9212446-9221528 GCF_000296735.1 Chrysochloris asiatica | reverse complement strand
CAATCTGATGAAGACTTAAAGGCACTCATTAGTCTATGTCAAGAAATTTGGCAGACAGCTACCTGGTCAACCAACTGGAAGAGGTCCTAATCTGTACCCATGGAAAAGAAAAATGCCCCAATAGAATGCAGAAATTATCAAACAATATCATTAATATCACATGCTAGTAAACTTTTGCTGAAGATAATTCAAAATTGGTTGCAGCAGAGCACCACAGAAAACTGCAGCAAATTCAAGTCACACTCAGAAGACGATGTAGAAACAGAGATGTCATTGCTAAGGTCAGATGGTTCTTGAAAACCAAGAATACCAAAAACCTGTTTACTTGTGCTTTATTGACTATGCAAAGACATACAACTGGATGTGTCATAGGAAACTATAAATAAAATTGTGAAGAATGGGAATTCCAAAACATGTAATTGTGCTCATGCAAAACACGTAAATAGAAGAAGAGGCCATTATTTTAATAGAACAAGGTGGTATTACCTGGTTCAAATTGATAAAGGTATGCATCTGTGTTGTATCCTTTCAATCTGCTTATTCAGTCTATATGCTGAGCAAGTAGTCTAAGAAGCTGAACTATGTGAAAAATCAGGAATTGAGGAAGGCTCATTAGCAACCTGTGATATACAGATGATGCAATCATACTGCTATTAGATGAAAGAATATAGCCTTCAGCATAGGTTATACCTCAATGTAAAGAAAACCCTCACAACTAGACAAATAACATTATCATAGATGGAGAAAAGATAGAAGTTGACAAGGATTTCATTTTACTTGACTCCACAAAAAATTTCTCAGGAAAGAAACTGTCAAGAAAACTAATGGCATATTGCACAGAGAAAATCTGTTGCAGGAGATCTTTTAAAGTGTTAAAGAGCAAAGATGGTACTTTGAGGACTAAGGTGTGCCTTACTCAAGTGATTGATTTTTTCAATCACTTCACATGAATGGGAAAGCTGGCCAATTAATAAGGAACACTGGACAAGAATGAAGCATTTGAATTATGGTGTTGGTGAAGAATACTGAATATATCATGCATGGTCAGAAGAAAAACAAACTGTCTTTTAAGAAGCACAGCCTGAATGCTCCTTTGAAATAAGGATGGCTGGATTCCTCTCAGGTATTTTGGTATTTTGTCTGAAAGGACCATTCCCTGGAGGAGGACATTCTGCTTGATAAAGTAGAGGGTCAGTAAACAAAGGAGACTCTTCAAGGAGTTGTCCAGACACAGAGGCTGCAATAATAGGCTCAAACATAACAATTGTGAGGATGGCAAAGAAACAGGCAGTATTTCTCTGTTGTATACTGGGGCTCTATGAATTGGAAACAACTCAAAGGCATCTAACAAACAAAGAAAACAACACCCAACAATAATACTACAGACATCTTTTCAAGAATCCCTGGAATATTCATGGAGATTAGCTATATATAGCATTATAAAACAAACCACAAAGTTTTTTTTTTAGAAAATTATAATCAAAGAGAGTATGTCCTCTGTCCATAATATCATCAATAAGAAAATTGGGAAATTTTCAAACATAAAAAATTAAACAATGCACTTCTATTTAAAAATAGATCAGAGTAACATCCAAAGGAAATTAATATATAGCTCAGAACAAAAATTAAAGTACTGCATATAAAAATTATGAGATATAGCTAAAGCAGTGATGGAAAGGAAGTTTGTAATACTAACAGTTTACAGTAGAACAAAGGAAATTTCCAAGATTAATCATCTAAGCTCTTACATAAATTAAATAGACACAAAGAACAAAATAAACCCAAATCAAAGAGGAGAAAGAAAATGTTCTAAGAGGCATAAATCAGTAAATGAAGAAAATCAAGGAAATAAAGTTTAGTTAAATATTTCAAAACTGAAAAAGTAACAGCCACAACCAAAAACCACAGAGAGAAACAAATTAGCAATAACAGGAAAGAAACAGAGGCTATCATTAGATTCTGTAGGCATTTAAAAAAAAAGTATACTATGAACAAATTTACATGAATAAAATGTGAATTTTAGAAAAAATGTATAAGCCAAGATGAAATGGATAATGTAAGTAGATCTATAACTATTACATAAATTAACTTGAAATTATAATGCTTCTAAAAAAGTACTATTGAGAATCAGATAATTACCCTGGAGGATTTTATCTAACATTAAATAATTATTAACAATTTTATACAATCTCTTCCTTTAAAAAGAAGCAGAGGGAACATGTTCTAATTCATTCAATGAAGCCAGTATTACCCTGATAAAAAAAACAAAAAGGAAAAAAACAAAAACAAAAAAACACAGAAAACAGACCTATGTCATTCACGTACCAATCATCTGTGAAGTTTTCATGCTTTGGTGGCCTTTCTGTTGCTGCAGTGCTGAAAGTTATGCCACCAGTATTTCAAATACTATCAATGTCAAGTAGAAACGTTTTATTGGAGTGCTCAGACTAAGACAGAGTAGACGGAAGGAAGAAGTCATCCACTTCTAAGGAATTAACCATGAAAAACTTTATGAATAGCAACAAAATATTGTCTGATATACTGTCTGAAGACGAGCTTCTCAGATTGGAAGTCATTCAACATAAGACTGTGAGTTAGCTACCTTATCAAAGTAGAGTTGACCTTAATGACTGAGATGGATAAAAACTTTCAAGACCTTCATCAGCTGATGTGGCATGGCTCAAAATAAAGGAAAACAACAACAACAAAAGCAACTGAAAATATCAATTAATAATCTGAATTTTGAATGCATGAATTTTATAATCTGGAAAACCGGAAGTTATAAAAACTGAAATGGAACATATGATTTATATCCTAGGCATTAGTGAGCTGAAACAGGCATTTTAAATCAGAAAGTGCTGGAATTACAAAATCAGGAGGAATGGCTTTGCATTCATTATCAAAAAAAGGTATTTCAAGTTCTGTCTTGAATATAATGCTGTCTGTGTGACAATATGATGTCTATATGCCTATAAGAAAGACCAGTTGATACTAATATTATTCAAATTTATACACCAACTTTAAAAGTCAATAATAAGGAGATGGGGCTTGATGGTGGATTAGGGAGAGGTGCCACACAGATCTCCACCAGTAATAACACAAAATACTGGATGAAGCAGGCTCATGGGACAGTGCTGGAACTCTGAACTCTGAACTCTGAACATATAAAGGAATGTTTATAAGTATCAAAGGCTTTCTGCTAGTGGAATTTGTAGCAGTAGCAAGAAAAATGGCATTTTCTGACTGGTGGCTGGGGGCGATGCCCAATGCAGGTGTCTTGAGTGGAAAAGAGCTGATACAGGAGCAGGAGAAAATTCCCATTGCAGGATCTAACCAGTCGTCATAGATAAAGGTGTGAACAACTTTTTCCCCATTCATTTCTCTTTCTCTGTCTGCACATCTTCACTCTGGTAACAAGAGGGGGTGACTGAGCGAATGACACCCACCCCAACTCCCGGAGGGTTCTGCTGCACACGTGCACGGGTCTGCTAAGCAAAGACCACTGGGCCCAGAATTGAAGATGGGGGAGCAATCAACAGAAACAATTGCAACGGGAGGAGTTTTCAAAACTGTGCTTGCCAGCTCTGGGCTGTTTCTCACTAGGAGAAACACCTGGATGGGTTTGTGGAGAGGGAGACAGACAAAAAAGGAAAGACACCAAACATCTTGAAATTTCTCAGGTGACCTTGAAGCCAAGAAGCCTAAAAAGGGAAGTTAAAATCTCACTCATATTTTGCTTTTTTTTTCTTTTTTCCAGTCCCCCTTTTACCATGGGGTGGGCTATTTTTCTCCCTGCGTTACCCAAGAAAACAGCAATTGCAGCCATGTAGCCAAGCTACAATCACACTCTATAAAATCCCACCATCTGGGCAAGAGCCAATACCAGCTGCTATACACCAGAGACATGTAGATAACCAAAACTTGCTAAAATTACTTTGAGTTGAATAATAAAAGAAGTGAAAAGGGAAGCCTATCTCCTGCTCATATCTACCTGGAGGCAATCAGAAAGCTTAATAATACACCAACATATATTCATCTAATTACTGAAAATACATATAATTGTTGAAAATGCCCAAAATATCAACAGAAGATCTCATCTCATGTCCAGAAAAAATATAAGAGTCGCTGAATCAAATGATCTAGAGGTAGACCTTGAATTTCCACTGGAAGGAGGGTAGGCTTTGGAACTGCCTGATAAGGAATTCAGGAGAATGAGACTGAAGTGGTATCCAAATGCTGCACAGAGGGGTTGAGAAAAGTAAGGAAGAAGTCAGTAAAGTGGTACAGGAACAATCCAATAAGATAGAAATGGCATTGGAAATAATTCAAAATCTACAAAAAGAGGTCCAAACAATTAATAATAAATATAAGAAATGGACAATACACTGAAAGGGCAAAGGAGTAGAATTGAGGAGATGGAAGCCAGAACCATCAAGCTTAAAGACAAATCTCTCAATACTGCTAAGATAGATAAGCAAACAGGAAAAAGGATTTTAAAAAATCTGAAGACAGTCTAAGATTCACGTGGGACAACATGAAGAGGAATAATCTGAGGTTATTGGAGGCCCTGGAACAGAAGGGCTCTCAGAAGACCACAGAGGGAGATAGTTGAACTGCTGCTGGAAGTAAATTTCTGTAACATCCTGAAAGATGAGAAGATAAGTATTCAAGAAGCTGAAGGAACCCCAGGAAGGATAGACTCCAAAAGAAAATCAACAAGGCATATCATCATCAAGAAAGTGAATGAATCCCAGGAAAGATAGATTCCAAAAGAAAATCAACAAGACATATCATAATCAAGCTCTTCAAAATCAAAGACAAGGAGAGAATCTTGAAAGCAGCTAAGGAAAAGATGTGTTGACATACAAAGGCAAACAAATCAGATTAAGCTCTGATCTCTCAGCAGAAATCATTCAAGCAAGAAGGTCATAGGGAGACATGTATAAAACCCTAAAGAAGAATCATCTACACAACAAAGTTATCAATCAAATATGACAGTGTAATCAAAACATTCCAGGATAAACAGAAGCTAACGGACTTTGCCAAAGGAAACCCAGCCCTTCAAATCATCCTAAATGGAGTTATTTGGACCGAGAACTAACAAGAACAGATAACAACCAGAGATTGACATATTTGGCAGTACCACCAAGAACTCAGTTGACAGATGGATGAGTTCAGAACATAACCAAACTGCAAGAACAAATTCAGGGGATCTGGGAGGTCAGTCTATGATCAAAACAATTACAATGTGAAAGAAGGGGGAAATATAGGAACAGAGATCCAGGGGATAAGGATAAAACAGACTGTCTTAAATGGAGGAAAAAGCTCATAGAATAGAGGGTAAAATTAATACTTCACAACATATCAAGAAAATGAAAATCCAAGAAGAACATGCAAACTATGAAAAAACTGACAAGAAAGAACACACACAAAATTAACTCAGCACAGGAAGGCATGCAGAATAAAAAGACAAACAGCACCACAAAAAAACAAGGATAATGACAGCAATTAATTTATACCTATCAATAATTACACTGAATGTCCATGAATTAAATGCACCAGTCAAGAGACAGAGAGTGGAAGAATGGATAAAAAAACAAGATCTTTCAATATGCTGTCTGCAAGAGACACACCTTACACACAAAGATAAAAACATTAAAAGTTAAAAGATGGGAAAAAATACATCAAGCTAATTGTAATAAAAAACAAGCAGGAGTAGAAATACTAATCTCTGATAAAATAAACTTAAAGGCAAAAACCAGCATAAGAGATAAAGAAGGACATGTCGATCAAATAAGATGACATAACCATAATAAATATACACGCTCCCAATAAAAAAGTTCCAAAATATATAAAGCAAACCCTAATTGATTTGAAGAAAGAAAGAGACAAATGTACAATAATAGTGGGAGATTTCAATACACCAGTTATGAAAAAGGATAGAATAACCAGAAAGAAACTTGACAAAGACACAGAGGAACTAAACAACACAAACAACTTGACCTCATAGATGTGTACAGACATCCAATCCAACAACAACACAAGTTTGAAAATCTAGTGGAGATGGATACATTTTTAGAAAAACACCTAAACTTACACAGAGTGAAGTAGAAGACTTGAACAGACCTATAATAAAAAAGAAGTCTAGGTCCAGATGGCTTCACTGGTGAGTTTTACCAAACAGTCAGGGAAGAGCTGTCTCCAATTCTACTCAAATTATTCCAGTGATGGGTCCCTCCTAATAGATGATCCCTCTACATCTGAAGTAGAAGAGTTGAAATTTGGCCATCCTGGCTTCCTTATATACCATAATAGGGATAATAAAATCTTGTGGTCTTAAGGTATGCATATGCATCTACGGAGTTTTATTTATACATGTGTTATTACTTTTTTCCACAGTGGTATGCTTTTTAAAATGTAACAATTCAAAGTATCTTAATGGAAAATAATTATACTTCTCTACTTTATCACATGTAATGATTTAATATTTAATTTTTCCTAAAATTCCCACAAAAAAGCTTCATTATTTCTTTTGGGATTCATGTTCTTTATGAATGCTCCCAAAGGTCCATACATAGGCTGGGGAATTGCTGCCCCAAGGCTATTCTGTGGAGGGGTTGGTGTATTCCTGGATGCAGACTAAGGTGGGAAGTTGCTACCGAAGCAGGAAGTGCAGCTCTGGCTATGGTCCTAATACTCTGGCCTAGGTCCGAGAAATGCCCACCAGATGCAGGGCTGGCCTTCCCATGTGATTCTTCACTTCTCTGCCTCTTGGTGCTGACTTTCTGTTTACCTAAGTAATACCTGAGAGATCAGAAAAGA
The DNA here is from genome assembly GCF_000296735.1 of Chrysochloris asiatica. NCBI lineage: Eukaryota > Metazoa > Chordata > Mammalia > Afrosoricida > Chrysochloridae > Chrysochloris > Chrysochloris asiatica. The sequence continues at coordinate 9,214,706 of NW_006408562.1, read as the reverse complement.
CTCTGTGGGGTCTATCTGTTCAAGAATTCCAAATAACTCATTCCTGGATGATACCAACACACTGAGCAGGGGATGGCCTAGAGTTTCCCCCAGATACATGGAGGGAAGGGTAGGACTGACATTAATTTCTTGGATAAAGTTCCATGAAATTGAATTTAGCAACTACCAGAGGAGTCATAGGTGTCCTGGTGTGGCGCTGTGGGTTAATGTGCTGGACTGCAAACTTGGTTTGAACCACAAGGTTGTCGGTTCAAGCTCATGAGCCGCTCCTGGGAAATCCTCTACGGAGTCGGAACCGACTCGACAGCACTTAACAGCAACAGAGGAGTCATGTTTGGTTTGCCTTTTCTTCTCACAAATATTCCTGCAGGGGAAGTCAGAAGACTGTCTCCTTCCAGTGAGAGGTCTAAGAGGTTTTCCCAAGAAGGGAGAGGGATGACAGAAAGCATGCCAGGCTATCCTTAGGATCAGTAGATGGCAAAGAAGAGAAAGCTGCCACCCTCTCTGGTCTTATGTAAATGTCATTCTCTATTATGATCCTGGGTCTGCCTGTCAGCTGGAGACAGCCAAGGGAAGATGAAAGCATCAATTAAGTCAAATGAGAAGATTTTCCTCTCAAACTGTAATTTCAGCATTTAAAAAATTATGGTAATTATTGGGCCTTATTTAGCTGCTTTTCTGTAACTCCTTTTAAGGTAACCTAATTATGGAAAAAACACACACACAGTTGCCGTGGAGTTGATTCCAAGTCATAAAGACCTCACAGGTGTCCTGGTAGAACTGCGCTCCTGTAGAACAACTTTCAGTGCCTGTCATATTTTGGAACTAGATTGCCAGACCTTTTCCAAAGCACCGCAGAGTGATTTTAACCACCAACTTTTGGCTTAGCAGCCAAGCATTTACCTGTTTGTGCCATCCAGGGACTCCTTTTTTATTCCCTTTTGAGAACAGTTGAAGTCAAAATAATAATACACACATGCATATTTTATACACGAGCAGACAGTCATGTACAAATAACTCGCCCCCTTCTGGACTCACTGCGTTTAATCATGAAAACTACAATGTTACTCATCCAAACTGCTGTACCGTACATGCACATAGCTTTCAGTGACTGCTCTTGCAAAAGTTCAGATTGACTCATTAAAATATGTTGTTGTTGTTGTTGTTGTTGAGTGAGTTCCAACTCATAGAAGACCCTGGTTGGTGTTTCCAAGCTTTAAATCTTTACACAGGAGCAGAAAGCTTCATCTTTCTCCCACAGAGCTGCTGGCAGGCTCAAACTAAGGACCTTGTGGTTCGCAATCCAGTGCTTATCACATGGAGCCACCACACTCCCTCATTAAAATTGATGGAGAATATTCAGAGCACAGGAGAAAAGATAGCAAAATGACACCTTTCTGTTTTGCTCTTTCCCATGAATATTTGAAAACTGGGTTTACTTCAATGATAGAAATCATTTACAATGTGCAATCTAGAATAGATGCTACCAAGGATTGTTGTTGTTAAGTGCCATCGAGTCAGTTCCAACCCATAGAAACCCTGTATAGGGTTTCTGAGAAACAGCTGGTGAGCTTGAAATTCCAAACCTGCAGTTCAAATGGCTTTGCAATCTGGAGCATTAACCCACAGCACCACAGCAGGACCAAGGATTAGAGGACATCATTAACAATCTACAACATGCAGATAATACAACCGTGCTTGCTGAAAATGTGGAAAACTTGAAATGCTGATGGAGATAAGAGACTACAGTCTTCAGTATGGATTGTACATCAATGTGAAGACAACAGAAATACTCACAACTGGACCAGTAAATATCATCATAACAAACAGAAAAGCTTGAAGTTGTCAAAGATTTTATTTTGCTTGGATTCACAATCAATGCTTATGGAAGCTGCAGTAAAGAAACCAAGTGTGACATTGCATTAGGCAAAATCTGCTGTAAAAGACCCCTTTCAAAGTGTTAAAGAGCAAAGAGAACACTTTGAGGACTAAGGTGTGCCTGACCCAAGCCACGGTATTTTCAATTACCTTATATGCAAGTGAAAGTTGAACAATGAATAAGGAAGACCACAGAAGAATTAATGTTTTTGAATTATGATGTTGAAGAAGATTAGTGAAAGTAAAATAAACTTACTTTTTTTTTTTAAAATGATCTTGCATTATTTAATATTTTGCCAGTTGTTGTTGTTGTTAAGTGCCATCGAGTCGGTTCCGACCCATAGCGACCCTGTACAGGGTTTCCGAGGGTGTAAATCTTTAC
>NW_006408562.1:9198247-9212346 GCF_000296735.1 Chrysochloris asiatica | reverse complement strand
TTAATATTTTGCCAGAGGAACAAACAAATCTGTCTTGGAAGTAGAGCCAGAATGCTTCTAATGATTGGCTCTTGGTCTAGGTACACATTCTTCATGAGCACAAATAAGTGCTCTGAAATTCCCATTCTTCTCAGTGCTAGCCATAATGTGTTATTATCTACACAGTTAAATGTGTTTGCATAGTCAATAAAGTACAAGTAAACATCTTTCTGGTATTCCCTGCTTTCAGCCCTGATCCATCTGTCATCAGCAATGACAGCCCTCTTTCCACATCCTTTTCTGAAGCCAGCTTTAACTATTGACAGTTCCTTGTCAATGCACTGCAGAAACAGTTTTTAAATTATCTTCACAAAATTTTACTTGCATGTGGTATTAATGATATTGTTCAATAATTTGCATTCTGTTGGGTCACCTTTCTTTGAAATAGGCACAAAGACTTGGTTGGCCAAGTCTTTCAAATTTCTTGGCACAAGTGAGCGAGAGCTTACAACAATGCATCCATTTGTTAACAATTTCTATTTTTGTCAGCTCCTTGAGCCTTGTTGTTTTCACCCGTGCTTTCAGTGAAGCTTGAACTTCTTCCTTCAATACCATTGGTTCTTGATCATATCCCTACCTCTCGAGATGGTCAAACAGAAATTAGTTCTTTTTGGTATAGTAGTTCTATATATTTCTTCTAACTTCTAATTGCTTCCATCTTTTTTTTTTATAAGTTCTTGCATTGTTTAATACTTTGCCCTTGTAATCCTTCAGCATTGCAACTCAAGACTTGAATTTTTCTAAAGCTCTTTAAGCTTGAGTGTTGTCCCTTTTGGAGTTCTACCTCCAGGTCTTTGTACATTTCATTGCACCACTTTTCTTCTCAAGCTTCCCTTTGAAATTTTCTGCTTATCATTTTTATTTCAATATAATTTTTACATTTACTATAGTTTAGCTTCAAGAGCAAGTTCTGACATCGTTTTTATTCTTCTTCCCTGTCTTTGTAACAGTCTTTTGCTTTCTTCATATTTGATGTTCTTAATGTCATCCCAAACTCCTATGTCCTTCAGCCATTTATGTACAATGGGTCAAATCTATTCTTGAGTTGGACTCTAAAATCAAATGAAATATACTCTTTCATATTTTGGTTATGGACTTGCTTTAATTTTCTTCAGCTTTAACCTGAACTTGCATATGAGCAATTGATGGTCTATTCCATAATTGGCCTTTGACTTTATTTTGGCTGATGATATTAAATATCTCCATTGTCTCTTACCACAGAGGTAGTGGATTCGATTCCTATGTAATCCGTCTAGTGTGGTACATATTACTGTCACCATGTCTGTTGTTAAATAAAGAGATTTGCAATCAGTAAGTCACTGGTCTTGCAAAAGTTTACCGTGCGATATCTACCATCATTTCTATCACTAGGACTGTATTTTACAACTACCAGTATTTCCTCTTTGTTTCCAACTTTTGCATTCCAATCACTAGTACTTTTTAATACATCTTGTTTACATCTTTGGTCAGTTTCAAAATGCAGAAGTTGGTATAGTTCTCATTTCCTCATTATTGACTTTAGTGGTTGCTGCACAAATTTGAATAATAGTTGTTTGTATTAATTGGTATTTCTTGACTATTCTATTACAGACAGCATTACACTTCAGGATAAATCTGGAAATATTCCTTTTGATGATGGATGCAGTATCATATTTCTTGAGTTTGTCATCCCAACATGTAAACTATAACATTTTTCAATTAAAAATGGCCAATAAGCATTCCTGTCTGCTTATTAATGTCTAGGATATGATCTTTAGGCTTTCCACATTTCATTTATGATGGCTTCCTACTACTTGCAGTGTTTATTGTCATTTGAGTTGTGACATTATCAGCCAATGAATGTCATGAAAACTGCTCTATCCATGTTACTAAGGTCAACTCTACTTTGAGGAAGCAGCTCTTCCTCAGTAGCATTTTGATTGCCTTCCAACTTAAGGGGCTCACCTTCTGCTTTGCTGCTATTCATAAGGTCTTCACTGGCTAAAGTTTCATAAGTGAACCACCTTTTCCTTTTTCCTAGTCTTAGTCTGAAAGCCCATGGGAACTTGTGCACCATGGGTGGCCCTTATGTATTTGAAATACTGGTGCATATTTCCAGCATCACAGTCATATGCAAGCCACTACTATATGACAAAGGAACAGGTGAGTGATAGGCTCAGATTTTAGAGTTAAAAAAATAAGGAAGAAAGGAAAGGTATCCTACTGCCACAGAGTCAATTCCAAATCATAGCTACCTTACATCGAGTTTCCAAGACTGTAAGCTGTTACAGACACAGAAAACCTCATCTGTCTCTCTCAGAATTGCTGGTGGGTGGGACCACTAACCTTGTAATTAGCAGCCCAAAGCCTAACCCACAGCATCACTAGAACTCCTTTTCAGAGTCATGCTGTTAGCTGGCATGGAGTAAGTTCTAGTTCTTAGCAACCCTATATACAACAAACTGAAACACTGTGTCAACTCCACAATTGTTATGTTTGAGCCTGTCGCTACTGCCACTGTCATAAAAAGAGGTCTTCCTTTTTTTTTGCTAGCCATTCTCTCTACCACGCATGATGCCCTCCCGGGCCTGTTTCCTCCTGATAATATGTCCTAAGTATGAAAGATGAACTCTTGTATCCTGGCTTCTAAGGACCATTCTCACTATGTTTCTTCCAACACAAAATTTTTTTTCTTTGATATTTTATTTATTCATTTTTTTTAGTTTACTCTATTTTGTGAGACAGACTACAAAAACATTTCTGAATATCATAATTTATCATTACAGAGCCCATGTTATTAGAGTAAATATAAGCATTAAGATGGAATAAGAGATCAGACAGCCATGTCTTAAATACGTCATAATATGGCAAAAGCTGCCCTAATAGCCTGACCTTTTTGTCTCAAATGAAAATAATGTATAAGCTTTCTTTTTGTGAGAAAAGAATACACATTGTCCCAATACAGATTTGTTTGTTTTTCTAGTAGTTCATGGTTCTTTTAACATTCTTCTCCATAACTCAAACACACTGATTCTTCTATGGTCTTCATTATTCACTACCCAACTTTCACATGCATATGAGGCTATTTAAAGTACCATGGCTTAGTGCATCTTAGACCTCACACTGATCTCTTGGCCTGTTAATACTTTAAAGTAGTTTTTTGCAACAGATTTGCCTAATGCATGATTTGCCTTTGATATCTTGACTGTTGCTTCCCTGAATATTGATTATGGATCCAAGAAAAATGAACTCTTAACCAACTTTTCTCCATTTATCATGATGTTATTTATTGGTCCAATTGTAAGAATTTTATTTTTTTACAGTGAGACATAATCCATACTGAACACTGTCATCTTTGATCGTCATCAGTAAATACTTTTAAGTCCTCTTCACTACCAGCAAGAAAGGTTGTATTGTCTTCATATCTCAGCTCAGGTTGTTAATTAACCTTCTTCCAATCTTGACGCCACATTTTTCTACATATAATTGTTTATCAGATATTTGCTCAGTATACAGATTGAATAAATATGGTGAATTTATACAATCCTTACTCACAACTTTTCTGACTTTAAACCGTTCAGTAACCTCTTGTTCTGTTCTAGCAACTGCCTCTTGGTATATGTACAGATTCCTCAAGAGCAAAATGAAATCTTCTGGAATGCCCATTTTTTTGCAATACTTTCCCGGGTTTATTATGATCCACACAGTTGAAAGTCCAAAGTTTTTGCAAAATTAGTAAAGCTCAAACGGTATTCTCTGCTGTTAGTCAAGATTCATCTTATGTCAACAATGATATTCCAAGTTTCATGTCCTCTTCTGATTCTGGCTTGGATTCCCAGCAGTACCCTGTTGATGTATTTTTGTAACCATTTTGAATTATCTTCAGCAAAATTTTACTTATATTAATGAAGTTATTTGATAATTTCTGCATTCTGTTGGTTCACCTCTTTGGAATGGGCACAAATATGGATCCCTTCCAATTGGTTGGCAAGGTAGCTGCCTTCCAGTGCAGCATCAATTTGTTGAATGATTTCCAGTTGCTGGAGAAGGATATCATGTTTGGTAAGGTGGAGGGTCAGAGAAAAAGACGAAGACCCCCGATGAAATGGATTGGCCAAGTGGCAGCATCAATGGACTCAAACGTGGCAACAGTAGTGAGGTTGGCCTAGGATCGGGCAGTGCTTCGTTCTGCTGTGCATAAGGTCACTATAAGTTGGTACTGACTCGATGGCACCTAACAACAACAACATGAATGAATTTACTAAAATAAAGTGACATAGCAGAATGGATCCTCTGTGAAGAACTGGGAATCAGCATTCAAAAAAAGTGTTGGGAAAGATGTAGCAAAGTCATCATAGTATCTTTGATTTCAGAGGGCTGGGTGAGTTTCAAGGGAGCTTTTTTCTGTCAATGGAACAAACTACTATTAACTGAACAACGCTAAGCATTCCTTGAACTAATGGAGTTGGAAAGTAGCAACAGGCTTCTGAGGACTGTTGCTCCGGTCCTCTTGTTTTAGATAGGTTTGAGGAAGGGCTGGCTGTGCATATTCTGGTTGGCCGCCTGCTTCCAAGGTTGATGCTTATGTTCCCACACCACCTAACCCATAAGGGGCACCAACTGGGAAGGGAGGGCCATTTCCCTGTGGCTACTGGTGATGAGGGAGCAGGAAAGACACCCTGATACAGTAGAAGGATCTAGCAGAATAAGTTGTTCACAAAGGCCTCGGAGTACCCTACTTTCTAACTACCTCTTATAAATCCTGCAGTAATTGTCTTGAAGAATAAGTTGAATATTCTCTAAGAATAACCGTATCTAAGAATAAGTGTAACAATTACTTAAGAGTTATAACCTGTAGGACAAAGCAAAGACACCAAGAGTAGGAGGTCAGTCAGTTATAGATTCTGGTGTAGGTAGACATGTAGGGGCAAAAACAGGATGGGTCAGACCTAGCTCATCATCACTGAAGAAATGATCTCATATGTGGGCCAGGCCTTCTTATCAGAATTTATTTTGTGCTGAAAGTAATAACAACATTTTAAAAAGCATTAAGGGACCTCACATGAGCATCAAGAGAGATGAGAGGAACCTGGGAGCATTCATGAGATATGACCCTAGATGCAGACCTGACTCAAAGGGCCCTGAAGATTTGGTTGGTTCTGGCAAAGATGCTGACCCACTGGTCATTCCTTCCTTTGGATGTATCATATCCACATCTTCCCCCATGCCACACTCTGATGCGTAAGTTGGAGATGCAGAGCTGAGAGCACATGGTCCGACCTTGCTTCATTGACAATGCGTATCTATCCTTGACATACTCAGGTGCCTCTGACACAAAGAAGTACAAAACACACTGCACTGTTTCCCCTTCATATCTGACTCAACCCTGCAATCTACTGGTGTAATAATTATAACCTGCTTGTATGTATTAATGTCCCAGGGCTGCCACAAAATTGGTGGCTTCGAACAATAGAAATTTGTTCTTTCATTATTCTGGAGTCTCTAAGTCTAAAATCAATGTAATAGCACTGGCATGCTTCCTCCAGTGGCTGGAGTGGAGAATCTTTCCTTGCCTCTTCCATATTCTGGCAACTCTAGGTATTCCAGAGCTTGTGGCCACACAACTCAAATCTTTCTCTCCATAGCTTCATGGCCTTATCCCTTGTGTGTCTCCACTTGGTTTTCTTGTAAGGACTCTGGTGATAGTGGTGGTTATATGCTGTGGAGTCAGTTCCACCTCACAGTGACCCTGTATAGTGTTTCTGAGGCTATAAATCTTTACAGGAGCAGAAAACCTTATCATTATCCTTCTTCCTCGGAGAATTGGGCCCACCCTAATCCAGTATGACCTCAATGAACTAATTTACATTGCAAATATTCTATTTGCAAATAATATATTAACTGTTGAACATGAATATCCGGGAACATTTTTCAGCTTGATGCTTTTGTCCATGGGTGGCACAAACATTTCAATACTCAACTACTAGCTTCAAAAATGTTGGTTCAGATTCTCCAAGAGGAAGTTCAAAAGACAGAGCAGACAATCTGCTTCAAAAAGAGCTCAGTTGAGCTGTCACACATGGGGTCTGGGGTCTGCATTGAACTGCAACCAAAAACAATTGGTTTCTATACTTCATCTAACCAAACTTTAGCTGTTGTCCATGTTGTGTTAAGTTTGACTTGATAGGTTGTCTCAAAGGACACAGGATGGTCACAGGACCTTAATAAAAAGTTTTAAGAAAACTAGAAACTGCACTGTTTAGAAAAATGCCAGGAAAGTTAAGCTGAGAAAATTTTCCTTCACAACCATGCACCTGCTTATTCTTCAAGGGTAGCATGGAGTATCCTGTGAGAATTTCACTAGAAAACCTTACCTAATCCACCCTACAGACTTGATCTTGTCACTTTAGGTTTTTGTTCCCAAAACTCAAAGAACATTTAAAAGGACCATAATTTGAGCCCCTCAAGGATGCCAAAATTGCATTAAGCAAATCTGCTGCACAAGACCTGTTTAAGGTGTTCAAGAGCAAAGATGCCACTTTGAATACTAAAGTAAGCTTGACTGACACCATGGTATTTTTAATTGCCTGATATGCATGTGATAGTTGGACAACAACATAAGGAAGACCAATAGAAGGATTGATATATTTCAGGTATAGTGTTGGAGAAGTATGTTAAAGTTACCATGGTCAACCAGAACAATCATCAAATCTGTGCTGGAAGAAATGTAACCAGAATGCTCCTTAGAAACCAAGATGGCAAGACTTTGTCTCTCATAGTTCAGATATGTTGCCAGGAGGTACCAGTCCCCGATATATACAACAAACTTAGTAAAGTAGAGGGAGTATTGTATTGTTGTTGGTAAGCATCGTTGGTTCTTTTCTGACTCTTATTGAACCTGTTGCTAAGGAACTTCTAGTGGGTTTTTGTATGTTGTTGCTATCTACCATCAAGTTGTTTCAGACTCATAACAAGCCTGTATGGGGCGTCAGAGGTGCACTAATCTTGTGGTTCAGAATTTTCATTATATTTCTACTTTTTTGAGAGTTTCTATTCCAGAATAAGTGTAAATTTTGGTAAAAGCCTTTACTAAATAAATTAATATAATAATATGATTCTTTGTTGTTGTTTGTCATGGTGGATTATGTTGGGTTTTTTTTTAAATGTTGAACTATCCTTGCATGCCCGGTATGAAATATTGTTTTGATATATTTTGGGATTCTATTTACTAGAATTCTGTTAAGAATATTTGCATCTATGTCCATGAGGGATACTGGTCTATAAATTTTTTTCTTACTGATATCTTTGCTTGGTATTTGTTTCAGGATTTTGTTTACTTCATAAAATAATTTTTAAAATATTCCCTCTTTTCTATGTTTTGTAATAGTTTGAGGAGAATTGATATTGACTCTTCTCTTAATATTAGATAGAATGTCTTAGCTTGGGTTCTCTCAAGAAACAAAACCAGTGAAGTTTGTATGAAGCAGCTACAAAAAGTTCATGGAAAAATAGAATCCAAAGATAACGGAATTTTTTCCATGAGCTTTTTATATATCCCTTGTATATATGAGTGTGAGTCAAAATTTATTTGTACTCTGGATATATTAAAACTTCTGTTGGCTGTACTGTCTTATCAGCACTTTCCATTCAAGATCTGAGGGTGTGTCTGGTGCCTATATTTATTGAAGGCTTAGTGCACAGTATAGAAAAAGTGTTTTGTTGTGAAGAAGTGTGTATGAATGGATAGAGAAGGTCAAGGAAGTTAGCACAAGTGTCAGTCATGTAGAAGGAACTGCACATCGTTCAATGTTCACAGCTGATGATGACATTGAGCGTGCACATGAGATGATTCTGTTGAATAGCTGAGTGAAAGTGTACTATGTGGCAAATCATTTGCAAATCAACCATGGCTCTGCTGATGAAATAATCCATGATAGACTTGAGTTTAGAACAGATAGTGCAAGATGGGTACAAAAACAACTCATGGGAAAGCATCAACAGAGCATTTGGACAAACATTTGGCAAAAAAAAAAAAAAAATTGGACCGACACTCAAAGGAAGGTAAAAGTTTTTCCTTACAAAAATCATTACTGGTGATGAGACATGGATTCATCACTAGGAGCCTGAGAGTAAACAACAGAATATGGAATAGAAATAGCCTCAACCACCAACCAAGAAAAAGTTCAAAAGTCAACCATGAGATGGAAAATTGATGCTTACAGTCTTCTAGATTTCTCAGAAGTTACTGGAACACTAGTTTCAACAGTCAATAATTCTTGGTAAAGTGAGACGCTCACTGAAAAGCTGAAGCTTAAACTTGGGATTAAACACAGAAGATTGCTATCCAAAAGCACTGTGACCTAGAATGACAAGGCATGTCCACACATTTCTGCACACACTGTTGACACTGCAAAAACTCCATTTTGAGGTTATAAAGCATCCTGCCTATAGTCCTGATCTTGCTCGATTGGACTGCCACCTGTTTGGTCCCCTAAAAGCAGCCCTTCAAGGATGAAGATTCACCTCTGATGAAGAAGATAGCCATGTATTTGTGGTTCACAGCTCAGCCTAAAACATTTTTTTAAATAAGAGAGTAAGAAAGCTTGTTGATAACATCCTGGAGCAGCTAGAGCAACCAAAGATACATCTTCAAAGAAAGATCAGCAGGAAAAATCCAAAACAAAAATGGCAGTATGATTGGCTATGACAAAAACAAACAAGTTGTTCACAGGGAAGCCATCAATGCAAGCAATCAAGTCCCTTCAGGACAAACCCCTCTCCAAGACTGAAACTCAGAGGGAACACATTAGCAGGCATGTAAACTTACTGGTGACCACATTGGTTTACTGGTGAGTGGAAGAGGGGTAAAGACAGCAATGAATATAGGGGCTGAGTTCAACCACATTACATAGACTCCTGTTGACCTGGAGCTGAGAGAGAGAAGAGGAAGGGCTGATTGATCTCAAGTGTGGTAAGACCTGGGGACTTCTGAGCCAATGGACAAAGATATAGCCACAGAGGGCTAGAGCTGAGAGTAAAGTATCCAGCTGATAAGAAGTGAGGGGAGATGCACAAGAACACTCAAACTTGCAGTTAGTACTCATTTGACCTAGCCTCGATGGCTTGATAAACAGAACTCAACTAGAGGAAGATTAAAAAACAATTTTTGATAATGGAAGCAAGTATAAATTGCTACAATTTGATGAACTTGACCTATACTTATGGATGTAGTAGCTCAAAATACCAACTGAGAGGGAAGGAATCTTCACATCAAGTATCAATCCTATGCCCTCTGTATACAGTGTAAATGTTGTTGTTGCTGTTGTTAGGTGCCATCAAGTTGGTACTAAATCATAGTGACCCTATGTACAACAGAACGAAACACTGCCAGGTCATGGGCCAACCTCACTATTGTGGCCATGCTTGAGACCATTGATGCTGCTACTTTGTCAGTCCATCTCGCTGGGGGTCTTCCTCTTTTTCTCTGACCCTCCACCCTACCAAACATGATATCCTTCTCCAGCAACTGGTCCCCTCTCCTGACAATGTGTCCAAAGTATGAGAGACAAAGTTTGGCCATCCTGACCTCTAAGGAGCACTCTGGCTACACTTCTTTCAATACAGATTTGTTTGTTCTTTTGGCAGCCCATGGCAATTTCAATATTCTCCTCCAACACCATAACTCAAAAACATCAATTCTTCTATGGTCTTCCTTATTCACTGTCCAGCTTTTGCATGCACGGGAGGTAACTGAAAATACTATGGCTTGGGTCAGGCACACCTTAGTCCTCAAGCTGACAACTTTGCTCTTCAACACATTAAAAAGGTCATATGCAGCAGATTTGCCTAATGCGATACGTTGTTTGATTTCTTGACTACTGCTTCCATGAGCGTTGATAGTTGATCCAAGAAGAATGAAGTCCTTGACAACTTCAATCTTTTCTTCACTAATAAGAATGTTGTTTATTGGTCCAATGGTGAGGATTTTTGTTTTCTTTACATTGAAATGCAATCCACACTGATTACTATGGTCTTTGATCTTCATCAGCAAATCTTTTAAGTCCTCTTCACTTTCAGCAAGCAAGGTTGTATCATCTGCATAGTACAGGTTGTCAATGGATCTTCCTCCAATTCTGATGCTATGTTTTTCTTCATATAACCCAGCTTCTCAGATTATTTGCTAAGCATACAAGTTGAATAAGTATTGTGGAATAATACAACCCTGTTTCCTAATTTTAAACCATTCAGTGTTCCAATGTCCTGTTTAAACAGTTGCTTCATGGTCAATGTACAGATTCCTCATGAGCACAATTAAGTATTCAGGAATACTCATATTTCGCAATGTTGTCCACAGCTTGTCATGATCCACACAATTGAAAGCCTTTGCATAGTCAATAAAGCACAGGTAAACATCTTTCTGGTATTCTCTGTTTTCAGCCAAGATCCATCAGAAATCAGCAATGATATCCCTCATTCCATGGCCTCTTCTGAATCTGGCTTGAACCTCTGGAAGTTCTCTGTCAATGTATGCTTGCAGCCATTTCTGTATTACCTTTAGTAAAACTTAACTCTCATGGAGCACATTCTCCTTTCAATATGTACACTATTCCTTTTAATTTGTTATCACAAGGTCTCTCTAGTAAGTTTAGTAATTCTTAATATTTCAATGTCTTTTGCTGGTGTCAAGGAGGTGCTCTCACAATCTTATCTGTTTATGGACTGATGTGTTTAGTTTTCTATTTGAATGACTGTAATAGTTTTGTAGTACTATTCTGGTGGTTATGAATCTCTTTATTTCTGTGTATCTTAGAATTCCCTAACTTTGCCTTCATCTTTGAATGACACTTTTTCTGAATGTATAATTCTTTTTATTCTTCACATTTTTATTGTGAATTATGTGGGTTTACATGGGAGAACACCAGTTTTTATTCATGGGAGAACACCAGTTTTTATTCATCCTATTGTATTTCCTTTCATTGCAATGATTACAGTCCCCTCCATGCATCATCAAATAACCAAAGGTTATAACCTACAGGCCTGCCCCCAACCCCAGTCATCAGCACACTGCTCCTCTCCCTCCCTGAGTGCAGTGTCCCCAGGTGCTCCATCTGTCCATGTCATCATCTCTGCCTCCATCCCTGGAGTCACTGCCTCTCTGGGTAGGGTCATGTTCTCTGCTCTTCTCACTTGATAGTCCCAGGGACCTCCACTCCAGGGCTGCAAAATCGATCACTCCCTCCTTTTTTCAAAAAACATCTACCTCTACATTTCTGACCCTCACAGTCAGTCCTGATGGCAATTATTCATTTTTGTACCACAAGAGTCTTATCCCCATTTCCTTTCACCAGCCCAGTCGCAACAGATTGGAAATCATTCAGTGGAGGTTCTACCTACCCCTACCCCGTCTGGAACTAGGCTTCCTCTTGAAAGCTTGTAAGCTTTCTTGCCTTTATAGCCATCCCCCTCCCCATTTTGGGTAGCCAATGTCTAAGTTGCCCATCCCTGTCAACCCTGTGTGCTGAGGGGGTGGGAGTGATCCTTGCTGCAAATATTTGTTCCCTTTTTTGAGCTACTACATCTATACTTATAGGCAAAGTTCGTCAAATTGTAGTGGGTTACTCTTTCTTTTTTTTCTTCCCTCTTTCTTCTTCTAGTCGAGTTCTGATCATCCAGCCATCGAAGCTAGTTCAAGTGGGTACTATCTGCAAGTATGGGTGTTCTTGTGCATTTTCTCTCACTTCATATCAGCTGGATGCTTCACTCTCCATTCTAGTCCTCTGTGGCCATGTCACTGCTTCTGGGCCCAGGAGTCCCAGGGTCTTGCCGTAACTGCTGGCCATGCAGAACTCTACCTGGGTTCACAGGAGTCTATTGAATATGGTCTTAGATCCCAACTGCATTGCTGTTTGAATGTATAATTCTTGATTGACAGTTTTTGTTGTTGTTGTTGTTGTTGTTTTTCTTTTCGGCTATGTATATGTTGCCTCATTATTTTCTTCTCTTCATGGTTTCAGTTGAGAACTAATCAGCACTTAGTTTTACTGAAAGCCATTTGTAAGTCATAATTATTTCCTTTTCTTTGATACAGAAAGATTAATTATGACATATCTTGGTAAATTTCCCTTGTTGTTGTTGTTAAGTGCCATCTAATCAAGTCCAACCCATAGCGACCCTGTATAGGGTTTCCAAGGAGCAGCTGGTGAGCTTGAACCATGGACCCTGCAGTTCAAATGACTTTGCAGTCTTGACACATTAGCCCACAACACCACACCAGGACTCCCTTGGGGCCCATCATATTAGGTTTTGTTGGATTTCTTGAATGGAGGTCTTATCTTTTATGATACTTTGGAAGTTTTGTGCAATAAATTATTTCAAAAATTCTGGTTTTTTTCTCTTCCTCTTCTGAAATTCCTAATATGCAAATATCATTCTTCTTGATGGTGTGCAACATAGCATGTACTGCTGTTCATCTATTTTCCAATCATTCCTCTGTTTATTCCTCATAAAAATTAGTTATTTATAGCAGATTAGGGAGAGATGCCATGCAGACTTCCACAAGCAATAACACAGAATACGAGATGCAACAGGTTCAGGAGATAGTCCCAGAACTCTGAACTACATATAAAGGAGTATTTAGAAGGATCAAAGGCTTACTGCTAGTGGGATTCATAGCAGAAGCAAGAAAGCAGGTGTTTTCTGATCTATGGCTGCCTGTGGTGCCAGAGCAGCCATCTTGGGCAGGATGGAGCAGGTGAAGAATGAAGGGACTACTCCCATAGAATCAAGGGACTATTCCCATAGCAGGAGTCTGGCCGATCATGGAGTTAAAGGTGTGAACTTTTTTTTTTTTTTTTTTTTTTTATTTGTGGTATCTTTTTGCTCATTTGTCTGTCTGCACACCTCAACTTTGGTGACTAGAGGGGTGCCTGAGTGAGGGGACATCCCAACCCCACCCCTGGAGGTTTCAATTATGCACATGCATGCATCTGCTCAGCAGAGATCACTGGGCAAAGAATTGAAGAAGGAGAGAGGAGTCAACAGGAACAGCTTAAAATGGGAGGGTCGTCCAAAATGGCTCTGACCCGCCCTGGGCTGTTTCTTACTAGGAGAAACACCTGAATGAGCTTGTGGGGAGGTGAGAGAGGCAGACAAAAAATAAAAGAGGCCTAAAATTAAATCTTTAGTTACACATCATAAGGAGCAAAGATAAAATCTTGAAATTTCTCTGGCAGTCTTGAAGGCAAGAAGCCAAAATATGGCCATTAAGTCTTACCTATATTTTGCTTTTTTTTTTTTTTATTTATTTATCTTTTTTGGTGGCAATTATAGACTTTTGTGTCCAATATGGTTGTTTTGTTTTGCTGTGTTTTTTTGTTTTTTGGTTTTTGGTTTTTCTTTTGGTCCACTTTTTACCTTAAGGGGGTTCTTTCTTTCCTTACGTTACTCAAGGAGACAGCAATTGTGGTCATATAGCTACAATTGCATCCCATAAAATCCCACCATCTGGGCAAGAACCAATACCAGCTGCTATATACCAAATAGATAGCCAACACTTGCTACAATTACCCTGAGTTGAGTACTAAGAGAAGTGAAAAAGGAAGCCTATCTCCTGATCACATTTATCTAGAGGCAATCAGAAAGCTTAGTAATACACCAACATACATTCATCTAATTACTGAAAATACATATAATTGTTGAAAATGTCCCCCAAGAAACCAAGATCTCATCTCATGTCCAGAAAAAAGATAAGAGTCACTAAATCAAATTATCTAGAGGTAGACCTTGAATTTCCACTGGAAGGAGGGTAGGCTTTGGAACTGCCTGATAAGGAATTCAAGAGAATGATACTAAAGTGGCATCCAAATGCTCCACAGAGGGGTTGAGAAAAATAAGGAAGAAGTCAGTAAAGTGCTACAGGATCAATCCAATAAGATAGAAATAGCATTGGAAACAATTCAAAACCTACAAAAAGAGGTCCAAACAATTAATAATAAATATCAGAAATGGACAATACACTGAAAGGGCAAAGGAGTAGAACTGAAGACATGGAAGCCAGAACCATTGAGCTGGAAAAAAAAAAA
>NW_006408562.1:9165857-9166929 GCF_000296735.1 Chrysochloris asiatica | reverse complement strand
GCAAGAAGTGACTGGCTTACAAGCTTTCAAGAGGGAATCTAGGTCCAGAGGGTGCAGAGAAAGGTAGAATCTCCACTGACTAGTATCCAATCTGTCTATGCAAGGCTGATGAAAGGAGATGCGGATAGGTCTCTTGTGATTCAATAGTGAATAATTGTTATCAGGACTGTGAGGGTTGGAAATGTAAAGGTAGACGTTTTGTAGCAAAAGGAGGGTAGTGATTGACTTTGCAGTCCAGGAGCAGAGGTCTCTGGGACCATCAAGGGAGAAAAGCGGAATGTGGGACCCTACTCAGAGAAACAGTGACGCCAGAGAGGGAGGCAGAGAGGATGACATGGAGAGATGGAGTGGCTGGGGATTTTAGACCCAGAGAGGGAGAGGGTCTGTGTGCTGATGACCCGCAGGGGCAGGCTTGCAGGGTATACTCTTTGGGTGGTTGGTAATGCATGGAGGGGATTGTAAACATGGCAATGAAATGATATGCGATAGGATGAATGTAAAGCTAATGCTCACCCATGTAAACTATCACATAATTTACAATAAAACATTTTTAAAAAAATACTAACATGGCATGATTCAGTGATCCAGATGTAGAAAATAAAATAATTAACATAAAGATTCTAGATAGTACTATGTATTCCTAGAGCATTGAGATAGAACATTTACTGTTCTGATGTTCCTAGGAACATGAAAGGAAGCTCTGCACAAGTAGATTTGTTGTGTCAAGTATTTTCTTGTGAGCCTGGTTGGTTAACAAGGAGTCCCTGTGTCTAGGAGTAAGAGCACACTGTATAGCCTCTGGATTCAAATCTAGACTCCCTATTTTATGGTGAGATTTTGAGCAAGCTAAGTAGTTATCAGTTGTTTCATTAAACTTCAGTTATTTTTTCTCTCTAAAATGATAAATACCCACATGTCTGCAGTTTGCCATACTATGCTGGCTTGCTTGTTACTGTTATGCTAGAAGTTATGCCACTAGTATTTCTGATCCAACAAGATGACTCTTGGTTGACAGGTTTCATTGGAGTTTCTAGACTAAGAACAGACTAGGAAAAAGGAATATGCCCTCCAC
>NW_006408562.1:9153029-9164962 GCF_000296735.1 Chrysochloris asiatica | reverse complement strand
AAAAAAAAGAGGCCAAAGTGAGTATCAGAAGAGATGTTGAAATTGCTCTTGAATATACAGTAGCTAACATGAATGGAAGAAACTAATTAAAAGAGCTGCAAAGAAAACTTCACAGGACAGTATGTAGAAGAAAAAGTATTACAATGAAATATACTAACTAAATCCTGGAGTAAGAAAACAGAAAATAAAGAACACAATCAGAATTTCTGAAGTGGAAAGAACAGAAGAAAAAAATTCAAACCTCAAACTGTAACACTGAAGGCATAATGTGAGTATGTGGAATGAGGAATGTCATTGCTAACATCAGATGGATCTTGGCTGAAAACAGAGAATACCAGAAATGTGTTTACCTGAGCTTTATTGAGTATATGAAGGGTTTCAACTGTATGCATTGTAACAAGCTATGAACATCAATGCAAAGATTGGATATTCCAGAACACTTAATTGTGCTCATTAGGAATGTATACACAGACAAAGAGACAGTTGTTCAAATCGAACAAGGAGACACTGTAATTGTTGTTGTTGTTAAATATTGTCACGTGGGTTCTGACTCATAAGTGATCCTGTATAGAGTTTCCGGGAGTCCTGGTGTGGTGCTGTGTGTTCATGCACTGCACTGCATAGTCTGTTTGAACCACAAGGTCGGCAGTTCAAGCTCATCAGTCACTCCTGGGAAACTCTATACAGGGTTACTGTGAGTTCAAACCAACTCAATGGCACAGAACGACCACAATATAGGGTTTCTGAGGCTTTAAACCTTTGCAGGGGCAGAAAGCGTCATCTTTATGCCATGGAGCACCATCTGGGATTGAACCATGAACTTGTGGTTTGCAGTCCAGCGATTAACATATGGAGCCACTGCATACTCTGAGGGGACATAGAATGGTTTAAAATCAGGAAAGGTGAGATCCAGGGTGTGCTTTCACCATCCTTATTCAACCTGTATGCTGAGCAAATAATCCAAGA
The DNA here is from genome assembly GCF_000296735.1 of Chrysochloris asiatica. Lineage (NCBI taxonomy): Eukaryota > Metazoa > Chordata > Mammalia > Afrosoricida > Chrysochloridae > Chrysochloris > Chrysochloris asiatica. The sequence goes on along the minus strand of NW_006408562.1, from coordinate 9,163,996 downwards.
AACTGAATTCTGTGAAGAAGAATATGGCATCAGGATGGGAGGACAACTCAGTATCAAGCTGCAGATGATTCAGCCTTGCTTATTGGAAGTAAAGAGAACTTTAAAAACATACTGATAAAGATCAGTACAGCTTTCAGCATGGGTGGCACCTCAACATAAAGAAAGCAAAAATCCTCACTATTGGGCCAACAAGTAATATCATGATATATAGAGAAAAGATTGAAGTTATCCAAGACCTTATTTTACATGGCTCCACTATCAGCACAAATAGAAGCAGCAGTCAAGAAATCAAATGACAGTATTACATTAAGCAAGTCTGCTGCACAAGACCTCTTTAAAATGTTCAAGAGCAGAGATGTCAGTTTAAGGATTAAGGTACGCCTCATCCAAGCTGTGGTATTTTCAATAACCTCACATGCATGTGAAAGTTGGACAATGGATAAGGAAGACCATTGAAAAATTGATGCATTTGAGTTTTGATGTTGGAGAAGAATATTAAAATTATCATGGACTGTCTGAAAAACAAACAAATCTGTGTTGGAAGAAGTACAAGCAGAATGTTCCTTAGAGACTTTGTTGGTCATACTTTGCACATATTATCAGGAGGAACTTGTTTCTGGAAAAGAACATCATGCTCATTAAAGTGGAGGGTTAGTAAAAAATAGGAAGACCCCCAACAAGATTAATTGGCACAGTGGCAGCAGCAATGGGGTTAAGCATAAAAATGATCGTGAGGATGGCATAGGATTGGACACTGTTTCGTTCTGTTATGCATAAGGTCACAATGTTAGCCACAGTTTGTTGTAAGCCACACAGTTGAATGCCTTCATACAGTAAATAAAGCACAAGTAAACATCTTTAGAGTCCTGGTGTGGCACTGTAGGATAAGCACTGGACCACTCACCAGCCCCTCCTCAAAAACCCTATACAGGGTCACTATGAGTTGGAACTGATTCAAAGGTACTTAACAACAACAACAAACATCTTTCTGGTATTCTATGCTTTCACTCACTATTCTTATAACACCAGCAATGAAATTCTTTGTTCAACATCCACTTTTGAATTCAACTTGAACTTCTGGCAGCTCCATATTGATGTGCTTCTAAGTCCAGTTTTGAATGATCTTCAGCTAAATTTTATAGGAATGTCATATTAATGATTTTTCAATTTTTCATTATTAATGATATTATTATTAAATGGTTTCCACATTCCTTTGGGTTACCTTTCTTTGGAACGGGCACAAATATAGATCATGGATTGAATTGTGTTTCACAAAAATATGTGTCAACTCGGTTGTGTTGTGGTTGTCAGTTTGGCAGTTATGTGATGATCCCACATAATGTATTTTGATATGCAAAACCAATGAAGTATTAAGGGTGGGATGTTGTTTTTAAACACCATGGAGTCTGTTCTGACTCATAGGAACCATGTGTGATGTTTCTGAGGAGAAGGCGATGGGTTTGAATTTCTGATCTGTGGCTCTCAGTCCAGTGCTTATCCTACAGCATCACACATCAGGAGTTCATAAAGGGTGGAATACACCACTCTTAATCTTACCATGACCTGTTCCCATGCAATGGAGATTCCCAAATGTATGGCATGCAACACCTCTTATCTTAGAAGAGATCAAAGAAGAGAGAAATAAGCAGAGAGGAAGGGACCTGATATCAGTAAGAAAGATGAGGTAGGAGTGGTGTTCGTCCTTTGGACCTGGGGTCACTGCACTGTGAAGTTCCTAGATCCAAAGGAACACTGATGCCATGGCACATGGATGTCTCCAAGTTGTGCTAGGTCTATAGATGCTGAAAGGAGACAAGGGCTACTCCCCAGAGCCAACAAGAGAAAGCCTTCCCCTGGAGTAGACACTTTAAATTTGAACTTGTAGCCTATTAAACTGAGAGAAAACATTTCTGTTTGTTAAAGTCATCCTCCTCCTCTTGTAGTGTTTCTGATACAGCAGCACTTGAGAACTAGCACAGCTGGGTAGTCTTGCGTCCAGAGTTCTTGGCATTGACAGTGAGCACTTCCAGAACCTGCATGAGTTTGCTGAAACATTGCAATTTGTACTTCATCATTTCTGGAGCCTTGTTGTGTTTTTTTTTAATCAACATCATCAGTGCAACTTGGACTTCTGCCTTCAATGCCGTCAATTTTTTATCATATCCTACTTCTTGAAATGCTGAACACGACCACTTTTTTTGGTACTGTGACTATGCAGTCTATATTATTTTGATGCTTCTTGCATTTTTTAATATTTAGTCCTTAAAAACCTTAAATATTGCAACCTGAGGCTTCATGTTTTTGCTTCAGTTTTTTTTCAGCTTGAAAATGTTGAATGTTGTCTTTCACATTTGGTTTTCTAGTACCAGGTCTTTACATTTTTCATCATAATACTACTTGACTTTGTCTTCTCAAGCAGCCTCTGAAAAATTCTGTTAAGCTCTTTTACATTATCATTGCTTCCATTTGCTGTAGCTCTCTATGCTCAAGAACAAGTTTCAGAGTCTCTTCTGACACCTGTTTTGATCTTTTTCTTTCTTTCCTTTTTATTCAGTTTCTACTGTCTTTATGCATGATGTTCTTGAAGTCATCTGACAACTCTTCTGGTATTCAGTTATTGGTGTCTAATACATCAAATCCGTTCTTGAGATTGTCTCTAAATTCAGGTGGATATACTTAAAGTCATATTTTATATCTCATGGAATTGTTTTAACTTTCTTTAGCTTCAGCCTGAACTTGCATATGAGCAATTTAAGGTCAGTTCCACAGTCTGCCCCTGGCCTCGTTTTGACTAATACTGAATTTCTCTATTGTCTCTTCCTGAGTTATTGTTGTGAAGTGCTATCGAGTCAGTTCCGATCCATAGGGTTTCCAAGGAGCAGCTGGTGAGCTTGAACTGCCGACATTGCAGTTCACATGGCTTTGCAGTCTGGAGCATTAACCCACAGTGCCACACTAAGACTCCATCATCTATCTCTTCCTATAGTTATAGTCAATTTAATTCCTGTGTAGTCCATCTGGTTAGGCCCATGAGTATAATCACCATTTATTTTGTTGAAAAAGGTATTTGTAATATGTCACCTGATTTTCAGCATTGTTTCTATCACCAAGGCAGTTTTTTCTAACTACTAATCCTTCCTCTTTTTTTTCTCCATCTTTCACATTCCAGTCACCTGTAATTATCAATGCAGCTGGACTGCATGCTTGATCAATTTCAAACTAAAGAAGATGATATGATTCTTCAATTTCATCATCATTGGCTTTATTGGTTGGTGTATAAGTCTGAAAACTGGTGGTATTAACTGTTTTTCATTGCAGTGGTTGTTGTTAAGTGCTGTCAAGTCAATTCCAACCCATAGCGACCTTGTATAGGGTTTCCGAGGAGCAGCTGGTGAGCTTGAACTGCCGACCTTACCGTTCAAATGGCTTTGCAATCTGGTGCATTAGCCCACAGCGTGGCACCAGGACTCCAGTGATGGTGGTAGTGTGCCATAAAGTCAGTTCCAACTCATAGCAACCCTGTACAGGGTTTCCGAGGCTGTAAATCTTTGCGGGAGCAGAAATCCTCATCTTTCTGCCATGGAACAGCTGGTAGTTTCGAACTGTTAACCTTCAGGTTAGCAGCCTGATTCATAGCCACTACACTACAAGAGCTCCTTGTTTTTCCTTGTAGCATATGGATATTATCCTATTATAGATAGCATTGTATTTGAAATGCTTTTTGATGATGAATGCAACACAATTGCCATTCCTCCTCAATTTGTTATTACCAGCAGCAAACAGTTTTGTGTTTTAAAGTTTATAAAAAGAGAAGTTTATGAAGCCAAGTCAAAGACAATCATTTGAATAAGAGAATTGTCATTGTGCACCAGGCACAAGAGACTAGTAGAATCCACAGAGAGCAGCCATTATACTTTTACAGAAGGAAGTGAAGTGGAGAAAAGTTATGATTGTTTATTCTTTGTCAAAGATGGGCTAACAAAGAACGGACCATGATTGAGATGTGTATAGAATTACAGGTTTAAAAAGTTTATGGGATTGGTTCTGGGATTATAACTACCTGGCTAGTTGGTAGCTGAAATATACTCACAATATGACCTTAAGTCATAGTCACAAGCAGAACAAAACAAGACCCCAACTCTTAACTTAAAGCAGATAGCTTCCTGTACAGAGTATTGCTATCTTTGTCTTAGTAAGGTACATCCACTTATTAGCGAGTGGAAAAATCGGTTGTACCATTTTTCTGTCATATTGCTGGGTGAAAGGCAGACTGGATCTTAGTCTGTTTTTTTCTTACTGTGGCCAAGAACCTTTTGAGGGTCTCCAATCTCTAGCTCATTAGTAAATGTTATGGTCTGTGGTAGGCATGTTATCAAGAAAGTGAGACTCCCCCTACCTTCATGTTTTCATCTCCAAGATTCTCATTTTTAGTTTTTACATTAAAACCTATATTAAATTACATTAAGTTATTTTTAGTTGAATTTTATATATGGTATGATAGACTATAGTGCATTTTTGTTGAAAAGATTATCTATTCCCCACTTATTTTTCTTGGTGTTTTGTCTTAAATCAATTGAACATAAATGTTTAATATTCATAGACTGTTATTTTCCATTCATTAAATTCTTTATTCTTAATCCAATACCAAAGCATCTTGATAAACTTTTCTAGCAGATCTTGAAACCTATTTTCTTCTTGTTTTTCAATATATTTTTTTCTTATTCCATTATATTTCCATTTTAGAACTAACTCATTTATTTGTACCACAATGCTTTCTGGGATTGTGGTTGGTATAGCATGAAACATTTAAATAGGTTTGCAAATGAAAACTCCATTGCCATCAAGTGGATTGTGATTCATAGTGACCCTCTAGGACACAGTAGAACAGTTCCAAAGGGATTCTAACAGCATAAATCTTCATGGAGCAGAAAAATCATCTTTCTCCTGCTGGTGGGTTTGATCCATTGCTCTTGAGGTGAAGAGCCTAACAACTCACTTCACCACATCAATTTACAATTCTCTGCAAATCTAAGAGCAATTAATATTTCAACTCAGTAAGTTGGTACACTTCATTTAGTGAAATCTTTGGTTTCTCTGAGCAATGCTTATAACTAGAGTATAAAGCTCTTGCACCACACATTTTGTTAAAGCCATCCTTCAGGATTTCAATAAAAATGCAATTATAAATGGTATTATACTTCAAATAATGTATTGATAATATAAATTAAAAGTAATTTGTACTTAACTTTGGAGCTCACAATTTTGCTACGTTGTCATATAAGTTTAAGTCACTTTTTTTGTAGATTTATTAGTATTTTCAAACTACAGGGATGTGTTTGTATGTATATAATACTTTATATGCCTGGGTATGTTCTCTGCAGAAAAATACGGTAATCTAAGTTAGTGAATTTCTTGACAAACAGTTGTTCACAGTATTCCTTTGTAATCTTTTTTTATTTCCATGAAGTTAACAATATTCCTTTCTTTCATTCCTGATTTTAGTCCTTTTAAGTCCTTATATCTATATCTCCCTCTCTTGGAAGGTCTTAACAGAATTTGTCAGTCTTTATAAAGTATCATTTATTTTTTCTGATTTTCTCTGTTGTTTCACTATTCTATATCTCATTAACTTGCACTCTAATATTTAACTTTCTTCTTCTTGTTACCTTAGGTTTGCTTTGCTCTTCTTTCTCCTGTGAATTAAGGGGGGCTATTTAAGGAGCTGTGGTAGCGTAGTGGTTTTGAATCGGGCTGCGAACTGCAAGGTCAGCAGTTCGAAACTACCAGGCGCTCCGTGGAAGAAAGATGAGGGTTTCTGCTCCCATAAAGATTTACAGCCTCAGAAACCCTGTACAGGGTCGCTATGGGTCGGAACCGACTCGAGGGCACTTAACAACAATTGGGTTGTTTGTTTTATATTTCTTCTTCTCCTTGATATGGGCATTATAGTTACACATTTTATCCCTAAACATTGCTCTAGCTGCATCCCATGAGTTTTGGTATGCTGACTCTTCATTTTTGTTGTTAAGTGCCGTTGAGTTGGTTCCGACTCATAGAGAGACCCTGTATAGGATTTCCGAAGGGGTGGCTGGTGGGTTTAAACAACCTACCTTGCAGTTCAAACTGACCTAGCAGTCCTGTACATTACCCTATATTGCCACACCAGATTTTATTCATCTCAATTCTCATTAATCTCAACTTATTTTCTGGGGAGCATGGTGACTTTGTAGGATAAGCACTAAACTGCAAACCATAAGGTCAGCTTTGCAAATCCACTAGATGCTTTGTGGGAGAAAGATGAGATTTTCTGCTCCCGGAAAGATTTGTAACCTCAGAAACCCTATATTCGGTGGCTATGGGTCAAAACTCAACAGCATTTAACAACAGCAGCAAAAACCTATTTTCTAATTTATTTTATAATTTCTTTGATCAATTGTTATTTAGGAGTGTGTTGTGTAATATTCATACATTTGTGAATTTATTATTAGATGTGGAGAAATAACATATTTTGTATGTTGGTATATCATTTCAAGTTCATTGGAGCTTGTTTTGTGGCCTCATTTATGTGTCATTCATCTATGGAATCTTCCACCTAACAGTTGAACGCTAATTCTTCTCTAGTTCTCAGGTTGGTTTGTAGCTTTGTTCAAGTGTTCTACTTCTTTATTTGTTGTCTTCCTGGTTGTTTTGTCCATTACTGAAAGTGGGGTGCTACTGTCTTCAGCTATTACTGAATGTCTGTTTTGGCTTCAGTTATTTTAGGTTTTGCTTCATTTGCAGATGTGGTGTATTGTTAGGTTTATAATTGTTCTGCTTCCTAATGAGTTGACTTCATTTTTAAATATCCTTGTATTAGTTTCTTAGGACTATTTTAAGAATGTACCAGAAACTGAGTGACTTATAAGAACAGAAATCTATTGTCTCGCAGCTAGACTCTGAAATCAAGATGTTAGTTGTATTGATTTCTTCTGACAGCTCTGAAGCAGACTCTGTTTTGTGCTTCTCTCCTAGCTTCTGCTGATTGCCAGTGAATTTTGGTATTTGCCTCAGTCTTCCTTCTTCTGTGTCTCTTCTTTTATAAGAAACCATTCATATTGGATTAAGATTCAGCCTTCTGCAGTATGACCTCATGTTAATTTAACGTGTAATATCTTCAAAGACACTACTTCCAAACTAGGTTTTATTCTCAGGTACAGGGCAGTTAGAACTTCAGCGTATCTTTTTTTGTGTGGACACAATTCCATCATAAAAATTCCTCTTTATTTCTCATGATATTTGTTTTGAATTCTGTGTCTGATGCATTTGTAAATTGAGGAATAACACTAGAGGATTTTCCTGAAAGGCTCTGAGCTCAAAATTAAACAGTGCTCATGGCGCACCTTTAAAATCATATCGTAGAGGCGGGGCTTGATGGCAGCTAGGGTGGAGGTGCAGTGAAGGTCGCCATCAGCAATAACACAGAATATCAGGCAAAGCAGATCCAGGGCAGAGTTCCAGAACTCGGAACCACAGAGATAGGAATATTTTAAAGGTTTGAAGGCTTAAAGCTTGTGGAGTTTGGAGCTGAAGTAAAAAATCGCGTTACTTTTGAATCTGCCAGGCCAGGCTCGGAGGCCCAAGCCAACATTCTGGGTGAGACCAAGTGGCAAGACAAAACAAGGGGAGCAGAAACACCACAGAAAAATGCCTCGGGAACCTTGGGGAAAAGGTGGACAATATACTTTGTCAGTTTTGCTTAGTTCTGATTTTCTTTTTTTCTGTGGTATCTGGTAATTGGCACACCCACTGTTTGCCCACCTCCATTCTGGTGAATAGCAGGAAAGCCTGAGCCATGTGGCCACACACACCGCCCCCCCTCACCGCTGGTGGGTTCTTCTGTGATGCATGTGCACAGGTACTCAGCCCAAGGGGAGGCCCTGAACTTTTATTATCTGTTTCTTTTTTGTTGTTTTTTATCATGGAAAAGAGAAGGAAAGGGCTGAAGGGAGGGAAGAGAGTTTAAATGCAAAAAAGGCCAAAGATTGGATTGAAACCTGAGGTATAGCATAACAACCAACACTGGCAACTTGGAATCTCTCTGGCAGTTTTGAAGGAAGGAAGCTGAGAAGAGGACATTACAGCCATACTTATATTAAGCTACAGATTTATTTAATTTAATTTTTTTTCCCTTCTTTTTCTTCTCTCTTCTCCCTCTTCTGTGATTATAGACTGCAGTATTCAGTCTTGTTTTTGATGGTGCTGATTTTTAGCATTTTTTGTTCTCCCATTTTTCCCCCCACTGGTGTTGTTTTGCTGTTATATGCCCACCCCCTTCTGCCTTTGGAGGACTCTTTGTCTCCCTATGTTACACAAGAAGAGTCAGTAACTGCTGCCATATAGCCAAGCCACAATCACACTATATAAAACACCAAAGCCCAGGCAAGAACCAATACCAACTGTCATATACCAGGGAAACCGACAACACCTGTGAAAGTTACTCTGAGTTAAGCAATAAGAAGAGTGAAAAGGAAAGCCCACATCCTGATCACATCTTCCTGGAAGCAATCAGAAAGCATAAAAAATACCAAAACACACACTCAATTAAGTATTAAGGACACAGATAAACATTAAACATGTCCAAGAAGCAAAGCAGATGACCATTATCAGCACATGTCCAGAAGAAAGATAAAATGTCTGAGACAAATAACCTAGAAGTAGACCTGGACTCCATTCTGGAAGGAGGACAGGCCTTGGAAATGCTTGAGAAAGAATTCAGAAAAATGATTATAAAATGTTTCAGAACACTTTACAGTGGAATTGAGAAGAATAAGGAAGAAGTCAGGAAAGCGCTACAGGAACAATCCAATAAGATAGATACAGCATTGGAAACAATTCAAAACCTACAGAAAGAGGTCCAAACAATCAATTAAAAAATAACACAAATAGACTACTCTCTGAAAGGGCAGAGGAGTAGAATAGATGAGATGGAAGGCAGAACCAGTGAGCTGAAAGACAAATGTCTCAATACCACTAAGATAGAAGAACAAACACAAAAAATGGATAAAAAATTCTGAGGAAGGTCTAAGGTTCATGTTGGACAACATAAAGAGGAATAATTTAAGAATTATCAGCATTTCAGAAGAAGAAGAATCAAACAAGTTCACAGAGGAAATAGTTGAAGAATTGCTGGAAGAAAATTTCTCTAACATCCTGAAAAGTGAAAAGATAAACATTCAAGAAGCTCAATGATCTCCAGGAAGGGTAGACCCCAAAATAAAATCACCAAGACATATCATAGTCAAGCTCTCCAAACTCAAAGATAAGAAGGAGACACTTCTGAAAGCAGCCAGGGAAAACAGAAGTGTCACATACAAAGGCACACAAGTCAGATTAAGCTCAGATCTCTCAGCAGAAACCATGCAAGCAAGAAGGCAATGGGGAGACATATATAAAACCCTGAAAGAAAAAAAATTGCCAACAAAGAATCCTTTATCCAGCAAAGCTATCAATCAAATAAGATGGTGTAATCAAAACATCCCAGGATAAACAGAAGCTAAGGGATTTTTCCAAAGCCAACCCTGCACTATAAAACATCCTAAAGGGAGTTCTGTGGACTGAGAACCAACAAGAACAGACAGCAACCAGAGATAGACATACAGGGCAGCACCTCCCTGAATTAAGTGAACAGAAGGAAGAGTTGTTAACAGAACAAAACTATAAGAACAAACTCAGAGAACCTGGGAGGACAGTCTATGATCAAAAAAGCACAATGTAAAAGGTAAACACATAGGAACAGAGATCCAGATAGTGAGAGGGTCAGGTCGATTACAGGATAAAACAGACTGCACTAAATGGAGAGAAAAGTTAATGGACTATAAGGCAACCTCAAAGAAAATTAACACTTCACAACATACCAAGAGAATGAAAATCCAAGAAGAACATGAAAACATTAAAAGTATGAGGAAACTCACAAGAAAGAACACAAAAATCATGAACTCGACAAAGGAAGACACACAGAACAAAGAAGCAGCAAGACCACACACACACACACAAAAACCAACATAATGGCAGCAAATTAATCAATACCTATCGATAATTACACTGAATGTAAATGGATTAAATGCACCTGTTAAGATATGGAGGGTGGCAATAATGGATAAGGAAACAAAATCCTTCAATGTGCTGTCTGCAAGAGACACATCTCACACACAGAGACAAAAACAGATTAAAAGTCAAAGGATGGAAAAAAATATACCAAGCTAATTGCAATAAAAAGTAAACAGGAATGGCAGTACTAATCTCTGATAAAATAAACTTTAAGGCAAAATACAGCATAATTAAAGATGGACATTATCTTATGATTAAAGAGACAATTGAACAAGATGAAATAACGATAATAAATATCTATGCTCCTAATGAAAGAGCTCCAAAATATATAAAGCAAACTCTAATAGATTTGAAGAAAGAAATAGATGAATCTACAATAGTGGGTGATTTTAATACACCACTTTCAAAAATGGATAGAACAACCAGAAAAAAACTTGACAAAGACACAGAAGAACTAAACACAATCAGCCAACTGGACCTCATAGATATGTACAGAGCATTTAACCCAACAACTGCACAATACACATTCTTTTCCAGTGCACATGGAACATTCTGCAGAATAAACCATGTTTTAGGACACAAAACAAATATCCATAAATTTACAAATATCAAAATACTACAAAGCATCTTCTCAGTCCACAGTGCTATCAAATTAGAAATCAACAATAGGAAGACCAAGGAAATCAAGTCAAATACATGGGAACTGAATAACACCCTGATGAAAAACAACTGGGTAGTAGAAGCAATTAAATGAGAATTCACAAAATTCTTAGAAATAAGTGAGAATGAAAACACAACATACCAAAATCATTGGGACATGGCGAAAGCGGTGCTGAGAGGACAATTTCTTGCAATAAATGCACACATCAAAAAAGAAGAAA